>NW_026057584.1:34433681-34569485 GCF_023721935.1 Panthera uncia | reverse complement strand
ACCCACCCTCCCCTCCCTCCCACCCCCCATCAACCCTCAGTTTTTAACAGTCTCTTATGCTTTGGCTCTCTCCTACTCTAACCTCTTTTTTTTTTTTTTCCTTCCCCTCCCCCATGGGTTTCTGTTAAGTTTCTCAGGATCCACATAAGAGTGAAACCATATGGTATCTGTCTTTCTCTGTATGGCTTATTTCACTTAGCATCACACTCTCCAGTTCCATCCACGTTGCTACAAAAGGCCATATTTCATTCTTTCTCATTGCCACGTAGTATTCCATTGTGTATATAAACCACAATTTCTTTACCCATTCATCAGTTGATGGACATTTAGGCTCTTTCCATCATTTGGCTATTGTTGAGAGTGCTGCTATAAACATTGGGGTACAAGTGCCCCTATGCATCAGTACTCCTGTATCCCTTGGGTAAATTCCTAGCAGTGCTATTGCTGGGTCATAGGGTAGGTCTATTTTTAATTTTCTGAGGAACCTCCACATTGTTTTCCAGAGTGGCTGCACCAGTTTGCATTCCCACCAACAGTGCAAGAGGGTTCCCGTTTCTCCACATCCTCTCCAGCATCTATAGTCTCCTGATTTGTTCATTTTGGCCACTCTGACTGGCGTGAGGTGATATCTGAGTGTGGTTTTGATTTGTATTTCCCTGATGAGGAGCGACGTTGAGCATCTTTTCATGTGCCTGTTGGCCATCCGGATGTCTTCTTTAGAGAAATGTCTATTCATGTTTTCTGCCCATTTCTTCACTGGGTTATTTGTTTTTCGGGTGTGGAGTTTGGTGAGCTCTTTATAGATTTTGGATACTAGCCCTTTGTCCGATATGTCATTTGCAAATATCTTTTCCCATTCCGTTGGTTGCCTTTTAGTTTTGTTGGTTGTTTCCTTTGCTACACACTTCCTGATTTCTAACTAGACTGCAAAACTACAGTAATTAAAACAGTGTGGGTACTGGCATATATAACATACATAGATCAATGGAAACAGAAGAGAGCCACGAAATAAACTCGGGCATATGTTGTCAATTAATTTATAACAAAGAGCCAAGATTATACAACAGGGAAAGGAAAGTCTCTTCAATAAATGGTGTTGGCAAAACTGGGCAATGACATGCAAAACAATGAAACTGGACCCCCATCTTACATCAACACAAAAATCAAATCAAAATGGATTAAAACCTAAATGTGAGACCTGAAACCATAAAAACTCCTAGAAGAAAACATAGGCAGCAATTTCTTTGACATCTGCCTTGGCAACATTTTTTTTTTTATTTATATATGTCCTCATAGGCAAGGGAGACAAAAGCAAAAATAAACTATTGAAACTACACCAAAATAAAAAGCTTTTGCAAAGGAAACCACCAAGAAAATGAAAAGGCAATCTACTAAATGGGAAAAGGTATTTGCAATGATATATCCAATAATGGGTTAATATCCAAAATATATAAAGAACTTAACAATTCACCATTAAAAAAAAATAATAATCTGGTTAAAAAATGGGCAGAGGAAGCAGTCAGTTAAGCATCTGACTTCAGCTCCGGTCATGATCTTGCAGTCTGTGAGTTCGAGCCCCATGTCGGGCTCTGTGCTGACAGCTAAGTGCCTGGAACCTGCCTGCTTCGGATTCTTTGTCTCCCTCTCTCTCCACCCACCCCCCATTCATGCTTTGTCCCTCCCTCTATGAAAAATGAATAAACCTTAAAAAAAAAATTTTTTTTTAAATGGGCAGAGGACCTGAATAGATATTTTTCCAAAGAACACATACAGATGGCCAACAGGTACATGAAAAGTACTTAACATCACCAATCATCAGGGAAATGCAAACCAAAACCATTAGATATCACCTTGTACCTGCAAGAATGGCTATTACCAAAAAGACAATATTGAAGTAAGTGTTGCCAAGGATGTGGAGAGAGGAAATCCTGTGCATTATTGATGAAAATGTAAACTGGTGCAGCAACAGTATGGCAATCAGTATGGAGGTTCATCAAAAAATTAAAAATAAAACTACCATATGATCTAGCAATTCCACTTCTGGTACATATCTAAAGGAAACAAAATCACTGAACTCGAAAAGACATCTCCACTCCCATTCACTGCAGCATTATTTACAAAAGCAAGACATGGAAACAATCTAGTGTTCACTGACAGATGAGTGGGTAAAGAAAATAGAAAATATGGTGTACACACACACACACATGGGGTGGGGGCAACAAATATTATTCAACCATAAAAAAGCAAAAAAATCCTGCTATTTGCAACAACATGGACAGATCTTGAGGGCAAATCTGTAACTAGGTGTAGTGACGGATGTTAACTAAACTTACTGAGGTAATCATTTCACAATATAAAATATATTGAATCATTGGGTTGTGCATCTAAAATTAATACAATCTTATATTTCAATTGCATCTCAATTAAAAATTGTCTTTGATCATTATTATTAATCATTGTTATTTAAATAACAAGTGTACAATTCATTTTTAAAAAGTACTATAAGGAATTCATATTAGAAAGAGAAGATAATGGGTCCTTCATGGAATAAGAGTCAGTGTTGTGCAACTGATAAGGACAAAAGAGAAATATTAAGCTTCCAAACATTAGGAACAATTCACTGAGTTTTATAGTCTATCTACTTACATGGCATAATAAACCCCTGTGAGGAGTTGCACCATGAATTCGGGATCCAATACTATTCGACCACAGAGTTCTTTCCAGTGTTTTTCATGTTGCCGTGGAAACCCACTCACACAAACCCTAGGAAAAGATGGAATTTGCCATGTATGATTGATTTCCTGATTCATTAAACATTTTTCCTTCCATAAATTCACTTATTCAATTATTCATCCCTCTTATATTTACTGAGTACCTGCTATGTGCCAGTCACTGTCCTGGGCCTAGGCATACAGTTATGAATAGACAAAAAGATAAAAATAAAATCTTTACCCTCATGAAGCATACATTCTAGAGAACCTTCTCAATAAAAGCAACAAGTTTTCTCAAATAGCTAACTATCTCTGTCGTCCTTCTCCTTCTTTACAAAACAAATGTATAATTCTTACATGTCCCAAATTGTATCAGGATGAATTAGTGGGAGATACAGAAATTTCAAAACAAATTAAGGGACATTTCAAAATACTGATGTTTGTGAGGGCTTTTTATTTTCTTTTATTTTTACGTAGTCTCTACACCCAACATGGGGCTAGAACTCACAACCCTGAGATCAAGAGTCACACACTGTACCCACTAAGTCAGCCAGGTGCTCTATGAGGCCATTTTTTTTTTTTTTAAATTTTTTTTTTCAACATTTTTTATTTATTTTCGGGACAGAGAGAGACAGAGCATGAACGGGGGAGGGGCAGAGAGAGAGGGAGACACAGAATCGGAAACAGGCTCCAGGCTCCGAGCCATCAGCCCAGAGCCTGACGCGGGGCTCGAACTCACGGACCGCGAGATCGTGACCTGGCTGAAGTCGGACGCTTAACCGACTGCGCCACCCAGGCGCCCCTATGAGGCCATTTTTTAATTAAAGTGCCATAAATAAGCTTCTGTCTTCATCTCATTAAGAAATGCTTCCAGAAAAGTTATGCTGAATAATTATCAAAGTTGTAATGTACTTGTATTATTTTAATCAATTAGTTTGTTAGAATAATTGTAATGGTGAGTCCAGAAGAAATTTTTCAGTATTTAGTGCATTAAAGTCTCGGGAAATTTTTTTAAATCTCAATTTACACATATATTTTTGTAGCAGAGATATACAATTAAGAGATCAATTAAAGACTTGTAAGCATAGGGATGCCTGGCTGGCTCAGCTGGTGGAGCATGTGACTCTTGATCTTAAGTGTTCTGAGTTCAAACCCCATGCTGGGTGTGGAGCCTGCTTGAAAAAAAAAAAGTACAAAACAAAACCTACAATGGTTAAATTAAAAACAAAAAGACTTGTAAACATAGTATGGCATTATATTAGTATAAAATTATGTGGGCAAAGTAGTAGGGAAGATCAATTTCAAGGAGGAAAAGAAATAATATTAGATTATTAAAAGCTTGTTCATCTATTCCTCAAATGGATTATGGTGGGTATTTACATTATAAACATTTAAAATACTGACCTAACAATTATTTGGTTTATTTTGTGAATATGTACATGCCAGAAATCATACCATTTGCAACTATTTAAGATAAAATGAAAAATTTTAATGTTAACTTAAGACGTGTGACAGCTACACAGGGTGTCAAAATTTTTTAGGGGATATATGAACAAAAGTGTGAGGACCACTAAATTCTGCCATCATTTTTGCTCTTAAGAAACTCTGTTAATAAAGTGCCACAAAAATTACAGATTTGGCAGAATTGTTTTCATGAATCAATGACAGTCGCTTATAAATATTTTAAAAAATGTTTTTTTAATGTTTATTTATTTTTGAGAGAGAGAGACAGAGAGACAGAGCATGAGTGGGGGAGAGGAAGACAGAGAGGGAGACACAGGATCCAAAGCAGGCTCCAGGCTCTGAGCTGTCAGCACAGAGCCCGACGTGAGGCTCCAGCCCACAAACCACAAAATCATGACCAGAGCCAAAGTCAGATGCTTAACCAACTGAGCCACATAGGCACCCCTATAAATAAATTTATCTGTAGATAGGCAATAAGTACTTAAACAGTATACTCTCTTGATAACAGTATCTAGGTTAGAGACAAGAATTTTGTTAGTCATTAATCATATTACAGGCAAGTGAAAATAATACAGCTATTTTAAGAGAATCTATAAAATCAAACTTGTAGCTAATTAGATTGACTTTTCCCCAATTAGCAAAACAATTTTGTTGTAAATAGGACCACACTCTCTTCCCACTAACACAACAGTATGAACTTGAGCAAAACATTTGGGAGTGGACAGTCTCTTGTAGGGCCATGAATCCCTGTATGATCCCTCCCTTCCTGGTATTCACACCCTATATATCACCTACTATTGAGTGTGGGTGGGATCTGTGATTTGCTTCCAACCAATAGGATATGGCAAAGGTGATGGGATTTCTGTGACTACATGTATGTGATTATTTTATATAACAAGGCTGCAGTGCAGGTCTCGCTGGAGTCTCTCTCCGCTTTGAAGAAGCAAGCTACCGTTTTGTAGGCTGCCTATGTAGAGAAGACTACGTGGCAAAGAACTAGGCTGGCCTTTAGCAGTCAGCCAACAAGAAGCTGAAGCCCTCAGTCCTACAACTATAAGAACAGAATTCTGCCAATAAAAGTGTACAATACCTCAGTTGAGCCTCAGATAAAACTGTAACTTCCACTGACATATTAAACACAGCTTCCTAAGACCCTAAGCAGAGGACCCAGCTAATGCATGCCTAGACTCCTGACTTACAGAAACTGTGAAATAATAAATGTGTGCTATTTTAGCTGTTACGTTCATAGTACATGGCAATTTGTTACGAGGCAATAGAAAACTAATAGAGTAAAACCTTGGATTGCGAGTAACATGTTCTGCAAGTGTTCCACAAGACAAGCAAACATTTCTAATAAAATCTTAACTTGATAAATGAGTGATGTCTTGCAATACGAGTAGTATGTGATACCAGATGTCACATGATCACAACTGAGCCAAGGGTTCTTCTCTCTCTCTTGCTGTGGAATCGTGGGCAGGTGACTGTCTTGATGCTCAGATGCTTGGTCTCAGGCTGCAGTGTTTGGCAGAAATTAGTGATTTTTCAGAACGCTGGAAGGTGCCCACAACTGGCACTAGTGTGTTTTTTGTCACTTCAAAACACCTGTGGACAGTCCTTTGCTTTTCCACACAAGAGTAAGCTTACGAATGCTTTGCTTCCTTCTAGGTCAGGCCGTCTACAGATATAGACCCTCTCCTCTGCTGCCCTATTGCCAGTTACATTAAATACAGTATATGACAAGAGTTTATTAATACTGTACTATAGTCAACATGTATACAACACATGTATACAATGGGCCCCATGCAGAAAAAGATTCCACTGAGTCAATAGACAGCAGCGATTCCATTAGTGATAGTGAAAGTCATCCTCTCCTCTCTCGTCTCACTCACACCAGCCACAAAGGTTTTCAAAGGTAAGTGCAGGTTAATTTACTTTTCTTTATATTTTGTATTTTCTTTATTATTTTGTATTATATTACAGTACTGTAATCACTTTTATCTGAATATTTTTGGGTTGTGGAATGAATCATCTGAGTTTTCATTATTTCTCATGGGGAAATTTGCTTTGATATGCAAGTGCTTTGGATTATAAGCATGTTTCTGGAATGAATTATGCTCCCAAACCAAGGTTTTACTGTACAGCATTTAACCTTTTTCAGGGGACTCAGTTTCCTCAAGTAAAAATCAGTTGGACAGAGACATACCTGGGTGGCTCAGTTGGCTGAGTGTCTGACTTCAGCTCAGGTCATGATCTCACGGTTTGTGGGTTCAGGCCCCACATGAGGCTCTGTGCTGACAGCTCAGAGCCTGGAGGCTACCTTGGATTCTGCGTCTCCCTCCCCTATTCTCTGCCCTACCCTATTCTCTGCCCCTCCCCTATTCACGTTCTCTCAAAAATAAATAAACATTTTTTAAAAATTTAAAAAATCAGTTGGATAGAATGAACTCAGGGTTCTTTTTATAACTGAAATTCTGTGACTCAAAAGGTACTCTGACTCCAAACTAACTTATATTAAATTTTTTTTCTATACTGGACATTTAAATTTCAGCTCAGCTGAACTCAAATTATTAGAAATTCTGAATTAGTGAAGACTGGAACACACAAATACAAATGAGACATATAAATGATTAATGCTATTGCTAATTTTATTCAAAGCACAGTTATTGTGAAATATATAAATGAAAAACTTCACATTCCTTCAGACTTTCTCCACATATAGGACTATTTATTCAAAGCTCTCAAAGGGATTTATAAAACTGGGCATCCAGGCAGTGATTAGGTGTATTACTAAGCCAAACTAAATTTAAGACATCTTGGCTTGACTTGATGTTCAGCTAGAAACTACTTCTTTAATGCTAAAATACTTTTAAGAAGTCATGATACGTGAGGGATGATAAGAATTCCTACAGGAATGTAAGCTCCTTGAGTTTTGTTTACTGCTATATTACCAAAAATTAGAACAGCACCTATTACAGAAAATGCGCTCAATAAATATTTGTCAAATAAATGAATATGAAGGCTAATGATAATTATTCTTCTCACCTGGAGCCCATCCGACAAAGAGACTGGTAAGATGAAGCAGGCATATACACAATAGCAGAATTATAACACAACATGAGAAAACTCAGGACTTCAAACCTAGAAAAAATAAACAAAGGAAAAGGATTACAAACAATTATTTCTACCAGAGACTACAGTAAGTCATTTCTTTGGTGGGTGTATATAACAAGAATGTGTTAATATTGACCGTCATGATTTTTCAATCAGATTGCTGTGATATCCTCCTCAATGATTTCCCTGTTTTCAAAATCTTCCTTATTAATTGCTACCATCTATATTTTCCTCCTCCAAAAATAAGCCATCATGCTTAAACAGATGACTCCCCTATTACATTAACCCACTGTTCCTATTGACTGCATGATAAAATCCAAACCAATCATGACATAAAAGGCCTTTAAAATCCACCCTTAAAACCTCTCTCTCCAACCTTACTTCCCTCCACTGCTTACCTCATATACCACACTACATCAATGTTCTTACCACTCCATGAATACATCATAACTTTTTGTAACTCCTTGCTTTTATAGAGGCTACTCTTTCTTACTAGAACATACTTTTTCACTTGGGTAATTACTGCTTAAGTTTCATATTTTTACCTTAGATATAAAGCCATTCTTAATTCTCCCAGCTAAAGGAAACAGTTCCCTTTGTTTTGTAGCTCTAATACAGCACAGTGAATCTTAATTGCTGGTGTTTACCTACGTAGTACCTATTTACTAATAAGCAACTTTAGTTTACTCATTTAGTTTATCATTCCTAGGTCTAGCATCCAACATTGTCTAATATGTTATAATTACTCAAAAACGTTTATTTTAAATTTATAAAAAATTTTATTGAATGAATAAATATTTCTTAATTTTTAAAGTCTCTAAGAAAGTGGCTCCTTAATCTGGATGCACACTACTGTTATTTAAGGACATTCTGGAATGATATATTCTGGTGCCTCAACCCAGACTGACCCAATTAGAATCTATGAGGGCATGATCCAAGAAAGTTGTACTTCTAAAAAGCTTCTTATAGGTGGTAAAGAGTATATAAAAACTCTTTGTACTATTTTTGAGACATTTTCTGTAAAAAAAAAAAAAAAAAAAAGTGAAATTATTTCAAAAGAAAAAGTTAAAAACTGAGTTGAAAGTCTGACTTGGAAGCAGTCTTATCTTCAGATTCCTTCTCCATCTCAATACTGTTAGGTTTATTGAAGACTTACTTTTTTAAAGGATTAAAGAAAATTCTATGTGGGCGCCACATGGGTGGTTCAGTGGGTTAAGCATCTCACTCTTGATTTCAGCTCAAGTCATGACCTCACGGGTGGGATTGAGCCCTGCATCGGGCTCTATGCTGACAGTGCAGAGCCTGCTTGGGATTCTCTTTCTCCCTCTCTCTCTCAAAATAAATAAATAAACTTAAAAAAAAAAAAAAAGAAAAGAAAAAAAGAAGAGAAGGAAGGAAAAGAAAGAAAGAAAGAAAGAAAGAAAGAAAGAAAGAAAGAAAGAAAGAAAAAGAAATTTCTACCTGGGAACCACCAAGCAATTAATAATTGTGGTTTGGAGTGGGCATTGGAGTGGGGCAGATACCATACTGAAAAAAGGAAAATAAAATATTTCATACTGGATACTGAAACCTCAAGTTCTCCTTCCCTCCTTGGTCACTAGAATGCTAGCAACCAGCCCTCTAGTGAAGAGACTGAAAGAGTTTCTCTAGGGAATTAGACCATTCTAAGAGGAAAGACATAGAGGTATATAGACTTGGGAAGTTATCCAACTAAATGGCTCAGTGAAGTTCACAGTCAACTAGCCCTATTCACAAAGTCAGAGCTGCTCATTTTTTATTTCCTTTCCTTAGTCTTCCATAGTATAAGGAGTGGGGAGGATTACCAGACATCTGAAGAACTCCACTAACATGAAATGAAATCAAAATAAAGAAATACAAAAAGGATAGGGGCATAATTTGGAGGAAACATAGAATATACAAGGAGAAAAAAAAAAAACTTTGAATAAATACATTATCATTAATATTCCCCCAAATTAAGAGAAGATGTTGTTTCTAGGAAAAATTAAGGATCTCTTTAAAAAGACTACTTAGAAAACTAACTGCAGAAATTAAGAACTCAAGAAAAAGACTGGTGGATGAAGTTGAGGAAATATCACAGAAAGTAAAGCTAAAGGAAAAAGATATGGCAGATGGCAGGGAAAAGAGGACCATTCCAATAGTTCCAACACCCAAATAATAAAACCACCATTAGAAAGTAAAAGACCAAATAAATAAAAGAAAAACAATAAAAGGCCAGAAAAAATGGAGAAGCCAAACTAATTAACAAAAATAATTCAAGAAAATTTTCCAGTCTAAATAAAGGACATGAGTTTCCAAATCAAAAAGGTCCACCCAGTGCTCAGCACAATGGAGGGAATAAACCTACACCAAGAAATATCATAGTGGAATTTCAGAATACTAGGAAAAAAGAATGAGGATATAGGTACAGTAAACAGATCCACAAAGGAAAAAGACAAAGGGAATTCCCAGAATTAGGGTGAAGGGAGGAAAAAAGACAGTCTCTTCCAACAAATGGTGTTGGGAAAACTGGACAAACATGCAAAAGAATGAACCTGAACCACTTTCTTACATCATACACAAAAATAAACTCAAAATGGATGAAAGACCTAAATGTGCATAGGAAACCATCAAAATCCTAGAGAACACAGGCAGCAACCTCTTTGACCTCGGCCACAGCAACTTCTTACTAGATACGTCGCCAAAGGCAACGGAAACAAAAGCAAACATACACTATTGAGAATTCAACAAGATAAAAAGTTTCTACCCAGCAGAGGAAACAATCAATAAAACTAAAAGGCAACCTTCGCAATGGAAAAGATATTTTCAAATGACATATCTGATAAAGGGTTAGTATGTAAAATCTATAAAGAACTTATCAAATTCAACACCCAAAAAACAAATAATCCACTGAAGAAATGAATAGACAGAGTTTATGAATAGACACTTTTCCAAAGACATCCATCCAGATGGCTAACAGATACGTGAAAAGATGCTCAATATCACTCATCATCAAGGGAAATAGAAATCAAAATCACAACAAGGTATCAACTCACACCTGTCAGAAGGGCTAAAATTAACAACACAAGAAACAACAGGTGTTGGTGAGGATGCAGAGTAAGGGAACCCTCTTGCACTGTTGGTGGGAATGCAAACTTGCGCAGCCACTCAGGAGAACAGTATAAGGGTTCCTCAAAAAACTAAAAACAGAACTACCCTGTGATCCAGCAATTGCACTATTAGGTATTTACCCAAACGATACAAAAATGCAGATTCAAAGGGGTACATGCACCCTCATGTTTATAGCAACATTATCAACAATAGTCCAACTATGGAGAAAGCCTAAATGTCCACTGACTAATGAATGGCTAAGAAGATGTGGTATACATATATATAATTGAATATTAACTCAGCCATCAAAAAGAATGGAATTTTGCCATTTGCAACCATGTGGATGGAGCTAAGCAAAATAAGTAAATCAGAGAAAGAAAAATACCATATGATTTCACTCCTATACGGAATCTAAGAAATAAAACAGATAAACACATGGGAAGGGGAGGGGGAGAGAGAAGAGAGGAAAACAAACCACAAGAGACTCTTTTTTTTTTTTTAATATTTATTTTTGAGAGAGACAGAGACAGGATGCAAGTGGGTTAGGGGCAGAGAGAGACGGAGACACAGAATCTGAAGCAGGCTCCAGGCTCCGAGCTGTCAGCACAGAACCTGACGCGGGGCTCAAACTCATGAGCTGTGAGATCATGACCTGAGCTGAAGTTGGATGCTCAACCAACTGAGCCACCCAGACGCCCCCACAAGAGATTCTTGGTGACAAAGAACAAACTGAGGGTTGATGGAGGGAGGTGGGTGGGAGATGGGCTAGATGGGTGATGGGTATTAAAAAGGGAACTTGTGATGAGCACTGTTATATGTAAGTGATGAATCACTGAATTCTACTCCAGAAATCAATATTGTACTGTATGTTAACTAAAATTAAAAAAAAAAAAAAAAAAAGAGTGAAGGGAGATCCCAAGATAATAAATGTATACCAGGCAGAGAGGGCAACACAGCCCAGATTAAAGTAAGTGAAAGGCTCCAGGAACCCCTTTCGTAGGAAAATGAAATTGGGAGAATAATTGATATGAATGAAAATTTAAAAGGAGATTTAGACAACTGATAGAGAATTTATAGGAGCTGAATTATAAAGCAGATAATAAAGAAAAAAAGGACAATTATGAACTCCAAGTAAAACAAAAAGGTACACAGGAAAGGAAAAGTAATTAATTACAAACCTCAGTCATACAAAGCAAGGAAGCTTAAAATGAACCGTGGTCACTGATAATAATAAATTTGAAAAATGAGTTCCCCACAGTTAAACAGAACTATATCAAGAGGACAGGAGGAAGAGAGAGAAAATGAGCTAAATCTTTATCTTTCATAGAGATAGTTGTTAGATAATATCCCAAACTCAAAAACTAAGAAGCAGCAAGTTACTTAAAGAGTAAATATTAAGAAAGTCAGTTAAAAGCAAGATTTCTCAAGCTTTGCACCACTGGCATTTTGGGCTAGATAAGCGTTTGTTGTGGGAGGCTGGCCCAAGCATCACAGGATAGTTGAGCAGCAACATCTACACATCAGATGCCTACAGCAGCCCTCCCTCCTACCTAGCTGTGACAATCAAACAAATATCCAGGTATTACCGTATGTTTGCTGGGAGGCAGAAATGCTCTGGTTGAGAACCACTGGTTAAAAGTTGTTATAATACCTCGGAAAGGAGAAGTGGAAGAGGGGGTAGGGAGGAACTAGAGACTGTAGTTTTTCTTCATAAACTGTATAGAGTGAATGCATGTTTAAATATGAAAAAAATACGTATCTGCATGTGTATATGTGAGTATTCTTGATATAGTAGACTGTACAAAAACTAAATAACAAAAAACTAAAACTACAGCAAAAAACAAAGAAACAGTAGCACAAGTGAGATAACAGATTTCATAACCACTTCAATGGCTACACTTCAAGAGATGGATGCTTGCTTGTGGGAATGTAAAATGGTACACTTACTCTAGAAAACATCATGAGAGTTTCTTAAAAAGTTAAGCATTAAATTATCATATGACCTAACCATCTGCTCTTAGGTATATACCCAAAAGAAATGAAAATGTATGTTCATATAAAAACTTATAAACAAATGTTCATAGCAGTATTATTCAGAAATAGCCCCAAAGTGGAAATAACCCAAATGTCCATCAACTGATGAATGGATAAATAAAATGTATATCTAAATGATGGAAAATTATGCAGTTACACAAAGGAAGGTAGTACTAAATACACAATACCACATAAATGAATCTTAAAAACATGCTACAAAGTCAGACACAAAAGGCCACATATTGCATAATTCCATTTACACTAAATGTCTAGAATAGACAGAAATCTACAGATAGAAAAGTAAGTTTTGTGGTGGCCAGGGAATGGAGGGAAGGAAAGAGGAATTTCTTTTTGGTGTGATAAAAATGTCCTGGAATTATTAATTTATTTCTTTTTAAATATTTTATTATTTATTTTTGAGAGAGAGACAAAGCATGAGCAGGGGAGGGGCAGAGAGAGAGGGAGACACAGAATCCAAAGCAGGCTCCAGGCTCTGAGGTATCAGCACAGAGCCTGACGTGGGGCTCGAACTCACAAACTGTGAGATAATGACCTAAGCCGAAGTCGGATGCCCAACAGACTGAGCCACCCAGGTGCCCCAAAATGTCCTGGAATTAAACAGTGTTAGCAGTTGCACAATCTTGTAAATATACTAAAAATCAATGAATTGTACACTTTAAAGGGGGTGAATTTAATGTATATGAAGTATACCTCAATTAAAAATAATGTAAAAATTAATAATTAACTGAAAATGTGCAAGGTGTAAAACAGTGCAGTTTTCTCAATATTTAAAAAACTCTTTCAAATCACTAGGGGAAAAAATATCCAGTTCAATATGAAAAATGGAGACAGGACATGAATAGGCATTTCATAAGTCAGGAAAAATAATTGATGAATATATTAAAAGTGTTTACGCCCAGTCATAATTAAGGGAATGACAAATAAAACAATGTAACATCAATTTTTAATGATCAATTGGCAAAGATTAAAAATTTTTTAAATGCCCACTATTGGGGGTCAGTATGAGGAAATAGGCCTTCTCAAACTACTGGTAGGATATTGCTGGTGTAGTTGTTCAGGGGGAGGGTAATTTGGAAATACCTACTCAAAGTGAAAAAGGAGACAATCTTTAGCTTAGCAATTTCACCACTAGGAATTTATCTTACAGATAACTTTGGTGCTCCTATGCACCAAATATATATATATATATATATATATATATATATATATACAAAAACAAAACAAAACTAGGTTCCCTGCAATATTGTTTACAGTAGCAAAAAAGTAAAACAACCTAAATTTTAGTCAATGTAAGACTGGCTAAAAAACTGACAGGGTATGTACATATGTGTGTATGTATGTGTGTGTGTGTGTGTGTGTGTGTGTGTGTGTATGTATATATGTATGTGTATATATATATGTGTGTGTATATATATATATGAATGTATATACATATATATATATATAATGAAATACTAAGTAGTCATTAAAAAAGAATATGGAGATCTCTATATGCTGTTATAGAAGTCTAAGATTTATTCCCCCCTGCCCCCAACCTTTTTTTAAAGTAGGCTCCATGCACAGCACGGAGCCCAATTCAGGGCTTGAACTCACGACCCTGAGATCAAGACCTGAGCTGAGATCAAGAGTTGAACACTTAACCGACTTAGCTACCCAGGCACCCCTAAGATTTATTCTTATGGAAAAAAGTTGCAGAACAATATGTATAATGGAGCCCAGTGTGTATGGGCCTGCATGTGTTTAAAGTTGAATATATGCTTTTGCATGCATTAAAATATTCTGAAAGGACACACAACAAAATGACTAACATTTTAACTACTGAGGGTAGAAATGGAGGTAAAAGGGAAGAGGACACATACTATTCTCTTTGTATTCCCATTTATTCTCATCTATTTATATTCTCTTCTATTTAAAATTTACCACAAGTATATAATGTTATACTTTTAAAAATTAGAGTTAGAAAACAAAAAAGGAACCAGGTAACCAGATGATTTTAATGCAAATCAATCTGCAGACTACACTATGAACCACTCTTTTAATGTAAATTTAATATTGTGAAATTATTTAAGTAAACCAATATAACTAGAAAAAAAAAATTAAGCTGTTACTTTAAGTTGGGATAAAGCCTTCCCCAAGTGTTATACAGCACTCTGCTGGCTAATAAAGGATGATCACTAAAGCTGAATTCCAAAACAATGTGTTAGGATGCAAGGAAAGCCAACGCATTTTCTATCATATATGTAATATTGGAAAGACCCAAAGGAAGAACCAGAATTCCAGACTGAAGCACCAATCAGAGGTAAATGACTGTGGAAATTTGTCTAATTTTACATTCCTTCCATAACTCAAATGTTATAACCAACAAGAGTACTATTTTACTAGAAACATAAAATATTATACAACAAATGACAGTGTGACTAACATTCACTATGTGCCAGGCACATGTGGTAAGCATGACAAGCACTATGCCAAGCATCAGCTCACTTATTCCTCACAACAATCATGTATGTTAATATGAGGTTAAGGATGTGGAAAGCAGTGGGTAGGATAATGTTGGTAAGACTACATACTTCTTCAGAACATGGTGGTATAACTATACTTCTTTCTTCCCCACATCACTTCAACTTTTCTTTTTCTACCTAAAGCATTGGTCTAGGAGCAGGGCTGCAAGTGCAGGTGCCAGAAGCAGAGGATTTCTAAGCAAGAAACTATAACTGTATCTTCAAAATTCCCAAGAGCCTGATGGGGTGGGTTGTGCCATCATCTCATCTGGCAAAACTGGGCTGACACTGAGTACAGATGTATCATCTAGTGTCAAGAGCCCACTAGGTCTGTACCTAGGTAAATCTACCTATAGGGATGGGAGTGGACTGAGGGGAGGCACACGCTAGGCTAATATTGCTGCCAGCAATCTGGACCAGCACAGTGGCCAAACTTAACATCCCTTCTAAAGTAGAAAAGTTTGGGTACAAATGGAGACAGGTCAGAGTGTTTAGTTGAGATAAAGGAGTTAATAAATGGATTATGCAATGAGAGAAATTCAATATTACACTGCCACCATGAGAGGTTAAAAGCAAGAGACGACACTGTCTCTTGGTACATCAGATTCTTGAAACGGTGAAACCGTATGTTGGTGAGACCACTCCTGATTTTAGAACCTGATAAAGTCAAACAGAAGCCTGCAAATCTAAGTGGCATTGTTCTGGGAGACATCTTGGTAATATATGAGGATGAACTGCAGTAATAGTTAACTAAGACTCTAGTAATATGCCAGTATCTCTGCCTCTTACTTTTCAGGTCACACCTACTGTCATTCTGTGATATGGTGTAACACTGGCATGGTTGGTAAGGTTATAATACTAATATTGATGTATTGGTAAATTGAGTTAAAGCCTCTTTAGGATGAATGTAAAAAATGACTGGCCTGAGGGAAAAACTGGACTTAGCTAATCATCAACTAATTTCTATGATCAATATTTCTGCTCAAGTTTATCATAAGGTACAAATAGCAGCAGATAGAGTAGAGCAGGATAGAAAATATTCAAACTGGTACAAAAATATGAGTATGTATGTAGTGGCTTTACAGAATAAATCAGCTGTTTCTTCAAATCTATCCCTAATTTATACTGGCTTCTCAAATGTTGGGCTTATTCATAATGATCGCATTGCTATGTGTCTGTCCTATAAATGTGTCTGTCATATTTATGCCCAGATAAACATGATTGTTTTTGTTTAAAAGACTTGGCTGATGGCCAAGGCATAGTCTGTATAGTAAAGAATTTGGCCTTGCCCAAAGAAGTCTAGCCTCCCCGCTAGGAAGCAACCTATGTCATACCTGACAGGAGTGTTTTTGTTTAAGGTGGGGACTGGCCACACTAGAAACAACAACCACCATGTGATTTAGGGTGGGGCTTTGGGTCACACAGCCTCAACCAACCTTGAGGCGGAGATCAACCATGTGAGCAAATAAATCTAATGAGTCATATCTACAATAATGGAGCCCAGTGAAAAGTCTGGACATTGAACTTGACTCTATCCTGTCACACATTGATGCTGGGAGAGGAGGAATGCATCCTTTTTTTTTTTTCTTTTTAGGAGGAAGCATCTTGACTCCATGGATGAGGACAATAGAAACTTTGCATTTGGAACCCTCCTGATTCTATTTTATGCATCTTTCCCTTTGGCTGATTTTCATCTGTTTCCTTTTCTTGTAATAAACCTTAACTGTGAATAAAACAGCTTTCATTCAGTGAGCTCTGAGTCCTTCTAGTGAGTTATCAAACCTAAGAGAGGTTATGGGAACCCTCCCAAACTTGCAGTTAGTGTCAGAAGTAAGGGAAGTCTTGGGGACTATGCATTCAGTTTGCCTAACTTCAGGAAGGTAGGTACTGTATTAACCCATTCTGCATTGAAGAAAGCAAGGTATAGAGAATAAATAGACTGCGTGAGAGGGAGACCTTTTAACATATAGTGCTAGAACACAAACCTTGGTTTGGCTGACTTTATGCCCACACTTTTAGTTTTTATTTTGCTTTACACAAGATGACTACACACAGTACCATGCATTAGATGGATAGGTATTTCACTACTATAATGTATTTCACTAGTATGACATTTTAAACCTTTTGCTTCTTCTCTCACCAAACTTGAACCAAAGTAATTAGAGTTAACTATTAAGCATAAATTAATAATTATTACTATCTACAGTTTTGACCATTACCGGTTTTGTGCAGTGAATGTTTCCCTCTGAGGATGAAGATCACTATAAACAACCCTGATGAGATCATGCTGACACAATGCCCCTTCTGTCAAAGCCATGGATCCAATTGTTGAGGGCTACAAAAATAAGGTAAAGTATGAGACTGTGTCTTTAATATGAAGTAAAAATCTGTATCATATAAGGACATTTAGCTTTGTTTTAGCAGAAGGCAGTTTAAGACCATTTCTCTTATTTAAAACCTTTTGCATTTTTCAATTGCATACATTCTACAGCTCTTTTTGGAAATTATATATAATACATAAAACTAAAAATATACTGCTTTGTTTTTGGAAGATTATGGAATGAATCTACATTTAGAACACAGAATAAGAAAAGTTGCCAGAGGGGTGCCTGGAGCTCAGTCAGTTAAGTGCCTGACTCTGCTCATGCTCGCCCTCTCGCTCTCTCTCTCTCTCCCAAAAGAAAAAAAAAAAGTTGCTGGAAAGACTAAAGGTTATAAAAACATCAATTTTATTTTTAAAATTAAAAAAATTTTTTTTCAGATTCATCAATTTTAATTTATTTGTATTCCAGAACACAAAGCAGGCTTGAGACTTCACTGTACATTTAAATTCTGCAGTTTGTCTAATTTCAGGTAGGTAGATACTTTCACTAATCCCATTCTACAATGAAGAAAACAAGGTGCATGGGTTAAATAGGTGATGAGGATCAAGGAGTACACTTGTCATGATGAGCACTAGATGAAGTAATGGAATTGTTGAAATCACTATAGTGTATACCTGAAACTAATATAACACTATATGTTAACTGTAATTAAAATAAAAACTTAGGGGCGCCTGGGTGGCGCAGTCGGTTGAGCGTCCGACTTCAGCCAGGTCACGATCTCGCGGTCCGTGAGTTCGAGCCCCGCATCAGGCTCTGGGCTGATGGCTCGGAGCCTGGAGCCTGTTTCCGATTCTGTGTCTCCCTCTCTCTCTGCCCCTCCCCCGTTCATGCTCTGTCTCTCTCTGTCCCAAAAATAAATAAAAAATGTTGAAAAAAAAAAAATTTAAAAAAAATAAAAATAAAAAAATAAAAACTTAAAGGTACAGAGAGTTATAAACAATATTTAAGACTATAATCAAATGTCTCTTTACTAGTGACACGATTGATTAGATGTTCCTAAAGTTAGAAGCATCCATTCATAAATGTTTCACTATCCTCTATTTTATTTTGTAACATGATACACAGAACTTAATTAAAATCTAATTAAGATTATATTCTCAGAAATATTTTATGCTAAAACAAGTCTTGGCTAAATAAGAGGCATTCTATTTCCAATACACAATGAAGTCCCACGGGAATTAATTAAGAAAATAAATAGCAGCATGGAGTTGTGAAACAAGAGGATACTGTTTACTGATAAGAAAATGGAAAATAATTTTTGGACTACTGGTAAAGTTTCTTTAAGTGCTTTCCTTATAACTTTATACACCAAAGGCCACTATAGACCTGAAGCTTGATTCATAGAATATATCCTTAAATAAAGCAGGCAGAAGGATTTCAGCTTAACAGCAGGCTTCTACCTATTATGATTATCAGGGTTCTCACATTGTTCAAATAAATATAAGCAAAACTCAAAAGTGTGCTGTTAATGAATAGACACAGTGCATCAGTTATAGACTCCTTTAAATGGAAATAATTGGTATTAATATCCTTTTAAGTAGACAGTTTCCTAAAAAATAATAAAAAAATCAATCTAACACAGATTTCTAATGAATATGGAAGACTTCAAAAAATTAAAGAATATTTTTAAAAATTCATAAAAGACTAATAAAAAAGTGAAAATGATAGTGGTATAAGAATGAAAAAGAAATAAATAAGAACTAGAGGAAATTTTCCATTAATTACTTTCTGCCTCTCTTGATAACAGCATAGCTTTACACCACTAACAGGCACCTACTGTTAAGAAGTAAATCAATAAAGATGTGTTAGTGTTTATCTCTGGTGAAAAATTGACTTTGATCTCTTATTCAATATAATTTTTTATAAAAATTTTTTTCATGTTTATTTTGAGAGGAAGAGAAAGAGAAAGTGTGAGCGGGAGAGGGGCAGAGAGGAGAGAGAGAATCCCCAGCAGGCTCTGTGCAGTGCAGAGCCTGACGAGGGGCTCTATCTCACAGACCATGAGATCACGATCTGAGCAAAAATCAAGAGTTGGACACTTAACTGACTGAGCCATCCAGGCACCCCATCTTACTCAGAGTAATTTTAAATAATTCTACCTTTCCAATCTTACTTACCTCATGGTATATTGAAGGCTTGGATAAGGAAGGGATAGTAAAAGACAGAACTTTATTGTTTCCATCTTTATCAGCAATTTCCTATAGTTAAAAAATACATACAAAGATAAATAATCACAGGGCTATAAGAAAAAAATTCTTAATTTACCAATATATCATTGACAACTGAGGAAGAGTTTTAGAAATAGCAATATACAAAAAATATTACTATCCTAGTGTATCTTTTCTAACCTATTAGCAAATTACACAGTTTAGTAGTTGAGTTACCCTCTGAGAGATATGCAGCACAATACTGTAACTAAATCAAATGCAATGTGACAGCAAAGACATAAAGCAGGCACACAAATCATCTTTCATGTTAAATTTACAGATAGGACAGGGAGATTATAAGCAATTAGATCTGAGTCAAACAGATTATATGTTTTAGCCAAGAAATACTTATTAAATAAGAAAAAACACATTATTCTAACACAGAATGAATCCTGACTAAAAAAACCTGTTACAATTATTCAGCAAAAGACTAATGACCCAATTTAAGCTATATATTAACATAATGAATATTAGTCCAAGTGATTAAAAATAGATTCATATTTAAGTAATTTTTACTGAATTGCAAGAAAATTGTTTTCTTTTAAAAGCACTTTATCTTTCAATGAAAAGGACAATGGTGTCCTTCATTTCTAGTCTCTGGTACCTCTGGTGGTCTACAGGTATCAATAAAAATCTGCCTATAGACACTAGCATATAGAGGGGTGAAATGCTCCTCCATTACCACTCCTTTCCTCTACTGCCTCATTTGGTCTATGTTTCTTTTACATATCAATTAATTTTAATTAATTAATTTTACATATTAATCCACATTAATATATTCATAATTAGCATAAAATCCAGAGAGAGAAGGCTGCCCCCTTAGTAGACCTAGAAGAAAGGTCGGAGACAGACTGAGAGTTACACAGCACAAATGGAAGAAACAACAACAATAACTATCATCAACAAAACAAAAACCCAAAAGAACTTCTCTGTAGGGCTCATTTCTGAGTTTAATATGTCACAGGAGAGTACCAATTATATGTGAACATTGGCCTTACCTCTAATTTTGGCAGGAAAATGGGTTTAAAAATTCCTTGGAGAGATCATTTAACTATTTTGTAGTCAAACTAGTTATTACCACATTCAGGCCAGTATGCCTCAGAGAAAGTCTACGGTAAGACGGATGGACCTAATTTAAGTTAGGCAATACGAGTTTAATTTTTATTCCTAAATTTCAAATTAAGCCAAATAACTTTTATTTATATTTGTGTGTTCTTGAAGAAGGATGTTCTACAGTTTGTTTAAGCTGAGGGCAATATAAAACTCCCTCTGAGGCTATGTGAAACAAGAGAGAAGTTCTCGAGAGGGAAAGTGAAAAAAAGAAAATAAATATATAAAAGAAACCCTAGGTGGTAAGAAAAATTGAGAGCCACAGAGAAGAAAGAACACAGACAGTAAATGAATTAGAAGAAGACAGAAGCATGGATTACATTCTGATATATAACTGACCATTTACTTTGTAAGTACACTATTTTTAAGATGCTAAAAGATAATTAAACCATAGCACCAATAAGCACTGTTAAGAACTTGTCAGCATCCTGCTTAAAAATACTTTGCTTCATTTGTCCCACTACTGAATTTTATTACGTTAAAAAAATGAGTAAAAAGATAGCTTAATTTTCAACATAATTGAAAATACCAAATTCAATTTTTTTTTTAAATTTTTTTTTAACGTTTATTTATTTTTGAGACAGAGAGAGACAAAGCATGAACGGGGGAGGGGCAGAGAGAGAGGGAGACACAGAATCGGAAGCAGGCTCCAGGCTCTGAGCCATCAGCCCTGAGCCCGACGCGGGGCTCGAACTCACGGACCGCAAGATCGTGACCTGAGCTGAAGTCGGATGCTCAACCGACTGAGCCACCCAGGCGCCCCACCAAATTCAATTATTAAATCAACATACATCTACTAAGTGCCTGTGCTAAGTACTAGAGGAGAGAGTAATATATGAAACAAATTTCCTGCTTTAAAAGAAAAAACAATCAGGCAAGTTGGCAAATTAGAGAATTTTATACCTAGACCAGCTTTTCATATAAAAAAACCTCTCCCTTAATACTACTTGATACTGCTACTACTATTAATGACATTTATTAAACACCTCAGGTAGTATGTGGATTCTCCTAATTGTTTTTTTGTTTTTAAGATTTTATTTTTAAGCAATCTCTAAACCCAATGTGGGGCTCAAACTCACAACCCCAAGATCAAGAGTTGTATGCTCTACCAACTGAAACAGCCAGGCACGCCTCTCCTAATTGTTTTTAATCCTGTTAACAATGTTTTATTTTTGTTTTACAGATGAAGCAACTGAAGTCAAGATATTAAGTAACCTGACCAAATTTAAAACAGCAAACAAATGGCAGCGCCTAGTTTTAAATAAAATACAAATGATTCCAAAGGCCATACTCCTTTCTTCAGATATATGTTCCAGGGATAGAAATGTTTTCTAATGATCTTTTAAGGGATAATACTTTGAGGGTTGAACATTGGTATAGAAAAATATTTATTTACAGTGAAACTCAATGTTTTGTGAGGTACTTTACCCTTGTTGGGATGACCACTGGGTGTTATATGTAAGTGATGAATCACTAAAGTCTACTCCTGATATCATTATTACACTATATATTAACTAACTTGGATTTAAATTTGAAAAATTAATATGGAAAAAAAAATTTATTATGTGGAGTGCTTGTTTACAATGAATACTAAATACAAAGGATATCTTCAAAGAGCAGGAATTTCAATACCAAAGTCCTAACTGGACACTGTGGGGAAAAAAACCCCAGAATAATGTTTAAGATACTTAAGAATTTCTTAGAAGAATTTCTAACAATACAGTGTCAAGTATATATTTTATCAAATGATTATTCAAAATAAATTTCAAAAATTTTAAATGGAGCACATTCATAAACATTGGTCAAATAAAGTAATTTAAAGATAAGTCACAAAATATTAACAATGCTATCAATTATAATATTTTCACCTATTTTATAAAATGCATTATTGGCAATTACTTATTAAGCCTCTCATAAATTCAAATAAATTACTCAGTAGACCTTTCAATTTATTTTTTTAATAAATATTCTTTAAGTATTACTTCAGAAAATTTTTACAAAATACTTAAAGTTTCCCAAACTATCTTTTTCAACTTACCAAATTGTAAATTCCTAACAGAAGTGCTTCAATGCAACCATTACTCTGTCTGTCTCGGCTAACTGTAAGCCGTAAATAAACCCACATTAATTCCGGCAAGAACTGCAGTGTGAACCTCTTAAGTCGAACTTCAGAGCTACGATAGAGCTCAAACAGCTGGTGGCAGACAGGCTCCAGAAGCTAAAAGGAAAATAAAGTACATTAGCTATTTCTATTCATTTGCTGTAACTGTGTTTTTTTTAAAGCACATATACTTGTGTAATATTTAAAAAATAAATTTTCAGTATTAATTTTTGCATATTTTGAATCAATGTGTCCCAAACCTTAATCTCTACTTATGCACAGAGACTATATATTAAACTGACCAATTTACTAACTATAAGTATTTTGTGCCCATATAATATCAACTTATTTTTCAATACACTGATCCGTTAAATTTGTTAGATAATTATTTAACCAATGTACTACATTTATATTAAGTTTCCTTTTCTATTATTATCAGCCCTTACTATCCTCCACTTTAAAAAGTTTCTATTGAAAGAAAATAACTTCAAATGCTCTTGTTGGAAATAAACTTTAAATCTCAACTTAGATTATGATTTAAATAAAATTATATACTACTCAGTAGACAAAGGGATTTTGCAATATATAATAATTGGATATCCAAAATGTTAGCTAATATTTTACATACATACAAGTAAAACAAATGAATTACTTTTATGTTTTAAGACTGACCTAAATTCTACTAATTATATTTAAAGATTTTGAAAATATAGGAATAGCTTTTTTAGTGTTAAATTTTTCATATGATATCACACAATAGGACTTATGAAGATCTTTTTCACCTTGCAAACTAAAGAAAATGAGCAGGTTAAATAAATCTCTCCCTTTTTCCTAATCATGTACTGCCAATCTAAAACGGTTTTGTTCAAATAACTATAGACTACACAAAACTGGGTATGATTTTAAAATGCAAATAACACATTGACAAGAAACTATAAAAAATGTCTAAATTAAAATTTAATACTAGCTTTAAAATGAATCATTCAGTATTTATATACTACCTTCTTTTCTGAATGATTAAATAATGCATATACATTTGGAAATCTGTTTGAATGAAGTTATATAGGTCTGTAATAACCTAACCGTCTAGAATAAGTCACTACTTTCAAGATTGCAAATCAAAAATCAACAAACCCAATGTTAACTGTACAGTTAATATATTCAGATGAGCTAAGCTTAGCTCTTAGGGAATGACTTTAAAGCTAAAAAAGTTCACACACATGTACACCCTCGTGTCTAGTAACTACTAGGCCCATTATGTGAAATCACTGTCATAATATTTACAATCTTCAAAAAATTTCAATTCTCCCCTTAAACAGAAGTCTAGACTAGTCAGACAATTTGCTCAAAGTCACAGAAGTTAGTGGTGGAGGAAGACACTTAAAATTCAGGTCTTCGAACACCAAGTTGATGCTTCCACTATCCCACATTTCTAATACTAGAATGAAAGTTGAGAGTAGGAGGTGAGGATTATTTAACTACAAATAGTATATTCCGTGTAGTGTCAATAATGAAGTAATAAATTTCTGAAAATAGTCAACTGCTGGTATCTTTTTAAAGTACTGACAAAAAAGCTCTTTTGGGGAATTAAAGATTGCTGCTCTCATAAGTGTATTTATTAAAAATATATATCTATGTTTTAAATCTATTTTTCCCTTTAGTCAAAGACTCCAGAATTGCTGCCTCTCAATTTTATTTGCCATGGTACAATTATGATTCGTTTCTGTTATAAAGACCTTAACTTCCCTTCCTCAGTAGCAAGAACCACAATGGCATGTAAAAGACTACATTTTAACTAAGCATAGCAAAGAAATACAGAGTTGTCAAAATTTTTACTCTGCTTTTTTTAAAAATGGGGAGGAGGAGGAGTTTGGTCAGAAATCAATGATGAAGGAATGAGGAGGGATAACTGCAGGAGCAATCTTTGAGGTGGCCAGAGAAGATGTGATCCAGGCCTAAGTACAAGAGACACTTTGATACCACCTGAGACACTTCATCCACTGAACAGCAGAAAAGGCAAAAGAATGTAGGTGGAAAAGCTGGTAGAGTGGTAGATAGGAAGGGGAAAATATGAGAGTTCCCAATTATCTTCTTCTTTTTTAAGGACACAGAAAGCAAGCTGGAGATGAGGAAAAGGAGGGTAAGAGTATGAGGAAAGAGAAGGTGTAAAATGCAGTGGGACAGTGTACCAAGAAAGTAAAGCAAGAATGCAAGGCAGTATTATGTGACCTTGAGCCTTTTAGTCCTGCATTTAAAGTGGAGAAAGTCAACAAAACTGTGTTCTGCAAGTATGTTCTGCTGCTCAGGTACAGGCCTGAAGAAGACGGATGGCTGGATTTTTTCCAGTGTTGAGATTTTCCCCCAAAGAAAAAGAACTAATGAATGGAATGAGAAGCAAAGGAGCTAAGAATGTTTGCAAGGAAATGACCTATGAAAATTTAGCTGGGTAAAGAGAGAAGTGAGCCATGTGAAGGAAGAAGGAAAGGGAATCAAATCATGAAAAAGTGATAGGGTTAACATAACGATTAGATGGAGGTCTTCCTGAAGGGGAAGAACTGCAAGAGTGACTAGAGGATCTGGAACAAAGGCAATGAGGAAAATTAAGCAATATGTTTGGTGTGGAAACCTCTAGAACAAAGGAAATGAGAAAAATTAAGCAATAAGTTTGGTGTAGAGATTAAAATTTCAGCTGCAGTACAGGTTGGCCATGATATGTAATACTAAACTAGGAAATACACTTTCTTAAGAACTTTTAAGGTCTTTAAAGCAAAACTGTAAGATCACCATAAGCTTCAATTAATATTATATGTGGCATGTGACGATTTTCTGAAATAATTTCCTGTTAACTAAGTAAAACAGTTACGTTTCAGAATACAATAAAATCAGGACTAAAAGGGGCCTCCTTCTATAACTGAAATCCAGAATTAGTTTGAGATTCTATAGAGCTCTACATTCTGCTTTTCTGAAATATGACCACATGGTTAGAACCTTATAACCTGACAGGAGAAAAGATGGAAAGACAGCTCTGCTCTGGCAACTGGTTGATTATAATGACTACTGTTGAGCTTTTATCTCTCAAGCTGTAATTTTCCAATTCTACCCATGATAAGGTCTCATACATTATTATGAAGTATTACAATATAAAGTAATGTGAATAACTTTTTTTAATGTCAGAGCTTCTAAAGTATAAAAAAGGAAACCAATCCTTTTTATATACTTGTGAGTGTTAATGAAAATGATAGCATTTTAGAATCTCATTTTGTGTTTCACTATTCTTCTAATCAATATTTACTAAGTGTTCATTATGTACATGATAATATAGTAGATTCTAGGGAAGTAACAAATACAGACTATATGACCACTGCTCATGAAGAGCTTACAATGTAAAGAGAAAGCATAAAACAAATTTTAATAAGCAAAGCTTAAATGTTAAGACAGTGCAAAACAAGGGGTAGGAAATAACACACATTCATTATTCAAACAGAATTTTGAAAACTCCTAACCAAAAAGGATATGAATATATATACATTACTACACCTAAAGTTATAAAACATAAATACACAGCAAGAGAAAAAGAAGCAAATGAATCCTGCAATTGCTGCTATAAACAGCAACAGATGCAAGCCTAACTGAGAGCCAATCCAAGTTTAGGAGATAGTAAAGAAAGAGGTCAATAAAGCAAGCTTTTAGTGGTAGGACAAAAATTAAGATGCACTTTAAATTAAGCTGCTGGTTAGGAGATGATTACCTGAACTTCTTCAAACTCACTCCAGTACACAGCAGAGGCACTCTTGGAGGCTGTATCTGGGAAGATAAGAAGCTACTTTCCTGTGTGTTCCTTTCATTTTCATTTTAAAGCATACATGAATCCAGTGGTGATAAAACTATATGTCATACTATTGTGTTAATGGAAAGATAATGTGTGTATTTTGCATAAATTAACATATAGATTCAACAGCTGAATTTTTTTTTCCTTCTTCTATCACAAAGCTGAATAACAGGAAACTCTTACTCTAAGTTTATTGATCTTAACTATTTAGGCTAAATAGTGCTTTCTCCAATCATTTTCAAGCTAAATTTACTAGCAGCATCATTTCATGTTACCAGTTTGAGTTCACTGATCAGAGTAATATATACACTTCCACACTGTCAATAAAATAACAGCAAACATACTTAAAATTAAAAAAAGCTGAATCAGTGTAAGGCTAACATTTGGATTCTAGAAAAGGAAACATCCCAAACAGAAACAGAGAAAAGTTTCAAATAAATAAGTAATCTATTGAGATGATGGTCACTCAGATCAAGACTCAAAACATACAGTCCTCAACAGGAACAAATCTGTCAAAACATTTAAAAATATAAAGAGGGAAGGGAAAGGGAAAGGGAAAACCAAAGCAACTATCAGAATGAAAAACAGTAGAAAGTTTTCCAGTTCCATAAGAAGGATTTTAAAAAAGAGGAGGGAAAACTACAAAACTTACATATGTGTTTCAGTACACATATTTCACTTTACTATGTTGAAATTATTTTTCTTATAAGCTTTCCTACCTCATTATTCGAATCTTGAATAACTTTATAGAGGGCTGGGACCAGTGTTTTTTTCCGGTGTAAAGTTGCTGCATAATTGGTGATCTGAGTGTCAGGTAACGCCTAAAAGAAACATCAAAGGAAATCAAAAGCAAACTTAATATTTGGGAAGTCAGGAAATATATTTTACCTCAGTTTCTCTTGAAAAGATTTATGATAGAGTCAATTAAGAAAAGTAAAGATAATTAATACAAGAAATATCATTAGAGTTAATAAGACAAATTGTTAGGATGTTATAGTGTACAGTTCTTCTAACTAGTCAACCATGAAAAATTATTAGAAATCACACGTACCAAGATTGGCTGAAAAGGGTCACTTTAAACTAACCTACTCTAGGGGTGCTTGGGTGGCTCAGTCAGTTAAGCATCCGACTTCAGCTCAGATCATGATCTCACAGTCTGGGAGTTCGAGCCCCACGTCAGGCTCTGTGCTGACAGCTCAGAGACTGAAGCCTGCTTTGGATTCTGTGTCTCCCTCTCTCTCTGCCCCTCCCCTACTCATGCTCTGTCTCTCTCTGTCTCAAAAATAAATAAAAACACTAAAACAACAACAACAACAAAAAAAAAACTAACCTAGTCTAAAAAAAAAATAAGTATAGAATACACACACACACACACACACACACACACACACACACACACACACAATAAGTTTTATTTATTTTGGGGGAGGGAAAGAGGGCAGGGAGAGGGGGAGAGAGAATCCCGAGCAGGCTCTGCGCCCTCAGTGCAGAGCCTGATGTGGGGCTCAAACTCACAAACTGTGAGATCATGACCTGAGCTGAAATAAAGAGTTGGATGCTTAACCGACTGAACCACACAGGCGCCCCTAGAATATATTTTTATTCTTGCGTTTTATACTTATGAAACATTTATTTCTATTAGTGTTCAGAAGTTATATAGTTTTAAATAAAATCAATGAATGATTTTTAATTACAGGAAATAAAAATATAAGACACAAATCCTATGTCTGTGCCTTATTAAAGCTTAGAAGCTTCCCCTTTTTTATTAAATATATTTAAAAATGGATATATCCCCTCATCAATCCTAACAACTATTTTTATTTTTCCATATTACCTTCTAGCCATTATTCACCTTAGTGCCTTTTTAAAGAGTTACAATTACAGAAACACATTATTTCATATTTTGCCATTTCCACTTCATATCATAACATTTGTTTTGGTTTCTCCAGAGCACATATTCACTGTTTGAATTATGGACATATAGAATCATATGATACATTCCTATCACCAATCCAATTTACCTTGAATTCTGATAACCATTCTTCCACAACACCACGTTCAGATCCCAGCATCTTCTTCTAACTTCTAGTCCTTTTTTTTATCTCTGAAAGAAAAAAAGCACCAAACTTGAAGATGGCATCATGTACTTAAAGAAACTACCAAAGGTAAAGGATGTGCACCTTTCACTAACAGAAAAACTAACCTTGTATATATTTTAGATAAGAAGGCTTACTTCTAGACTAGAGCTCAATTAAAACAAAACTTATTTTTAAGAAATAAATTCTATTTTCAGGGATATATTTGAAACTTCTTTTCCTAATACTTTTATATTTTCCCCAAGAAATATATTTCAAAGTGGCAAAAACAAGTTTATACTTCCTCACAAGAACATGCCCCTTGTGAAGGACCTCTTCCACCTGTCCTGGAAGAGAAGAGGAAGTACAAGAAGAAACACCTGGTGCAGAGCCCCAACTCCTACTTCATGGACGTGAAGTGCCCAGGATGCTACAAAATCAACACCATCTTTAGCCATGCACAAATGGTTGTTTTGTGTGTTGGCTGTTCCACTGTCCTCTGCCAGCCTACAGGAGGAAAAGCAAGGCTTATAGAAGGATGCTCCTTCAGACGGAAGCCCTTAAAGCACCCGGACTCAAGATGAGTAAGAAACTATTCCAATAAACAGATTTGGGATAAAACAAAACCAAAACCAAAAAACAAGTTTACTGAGTAAAATCAAACTGCACATTACCCAAGACAAATGAATAGTCTATGCTTAGAGCTTCTGCCAAATATACAATTGGAATTAAGTTACATTTCATACAACAAACCATGTGACAGATTATAAATGACAAATATAGAAAAGCTAGAAATCAAGGGTCATATATTCAGCACACTGATTATAAATGTTTATACAAATAAGGGCTTTAAAGAAGGTAGATTTATATTTTTTCTATAATGGAAAAATATCCAAGTAGAAAAAGCAAGTTGTACAATTATGTGAACTATAATTCCATTAAAAAACTAAATAAAATGTGAAAAAAGCCTGGACGAATATATCCACTAAACTCTTTTAAGTGTTTACCTCTGAGGTAAGGAATACTGAGGATATTCTAATTATGTGTAACTCTTGAGTTACAGAAAAAAATTAAAACAGCCTATATTATTTTTAAAGTGAGAAAGACAATGAAAAGGTCTTGGATTTTAATTTAATTTAAAGGCTCAAAAAGTAAGAGCTAGGGGCACCTCGGTGGCTTAGTAGGTTAAGCGTCCAACTTCAGGAGAGGTCATGATCTCACAGTTTGTTAGTTCAAGCCCTGCATAGGGCTCTTTGTTGTCTGCCCAGAGCCTGCTTTGGATCTTCTGTCTCTGCCTCTCTGCCCCTTCCCTGCTCACACTCTGTCTCTCTTTCAAAAATAAATAAGCACTGAAAAAAAGAAAAAAGTTAAGAACTGGAAAAAAATAAAGAACTTCTCTGAGGGGAGAATAATGTCTTCAAAGCAACTGAAATAAGTTTCTTTTTTTTTTTTTTAACGTTTATTTATTTTTGAGACAGAGAGAGACAAAGCATGAACGGGAGAGGGTCAGAGAGAGGGAGACACAGAATCTGAAACAGGCTCCAGGCTCTGAGCTGTCAGCACAGAGCCCGACGCGGGGCTCGAACTCACGGACCGCGAGATCATGACCTGAGCCGAAGTTGGCCACTTAACCGACTGAGCCACCAGGCGCCCCTGAAATAAGTTTCTTTATTAAAAGATAGTATTACCTAAAAGTGTGTCAAATTTCACACTAAATTTGTCCCTGTAAAAAGGAATCAGATTTTCTAATTCTCCCCCTTCAATTCCAAAAGGACTTTTTAATGTCTCTCTATAATGCACTATATCAAGTACGATGTAAGGAAGAAGTATGAAGAGGAGTAAGACATTCCCCTTATTTTCAAATAGCAAATGCTGTTAGGAGTAAGACATTTCCTTTATTTTCAAATAGCAAATGCTGTTAAGATAGACTGATGAATTTAGTCAAATAAGTTTCTAGAGAAAAAAGATAGTAGGAAAACCTAACAGATTAAAAAAATCAATAACCAACATATGAATCTTTCTTGGACTCCGATTCAAACAATTAAAAAGTGTATGATACAACTGGAGAAAGCAGAACACGACTGGTTATTTGATGATATAAAATTAAGGAATTATCATAAGTTATTTTTATATTTGATAACTATTATAGTTAGGTTGGGTTTTTTTTGTTTTTTGTTTTAATACTGCTTGTTTCTTAAAGTCACATACTGAAATATTTACTGGTGAAATGTGTCAGAGACTTGCTTTAAAATAATCAGGGCAGGGGCACCTGGGTGGCTCAGTCAGTTGAGTGCCCAACTCTTGATTTCAGCTCAGTCATGGTCCCAGGGTCGTGGGATTGAGGGCCACATCAGGCTCAGTGCTGAGTATGGAGTCCACTTGGGATCTTTCTCTCTCCCTCTGCCCCTCTCCCCCTGCTTGCGCTAGCACTCTCTCTCTCTCTCTCTCAAAAATAAAAATAAATAAATAAATAATCAATCAATCAATCAGGACAGGAGCAGGAGCAGTCAAAGAAGGAAAACTAATTAGGTATAGATGAAATATGACTGGCTATGAATTAATAACCATTCAAGCTGAATAACTGGTATATATGTTTTATTACACTAATGTCATTACTTTATTATAAGTTTGAAATGTTCCATAATAAAATTTCAGAAAAAAAGGATTAATAAACACTACATAAAAAGATAAACACAATACCCATACATACACAATTCTGCAAATAATTTCTGGGAGTTCAGATCAACTAAAGCTCATTAATAGACATGGACACTCAAGTTACAAACTCTTGCTGAAGAAATAAGACTCTTAAAACATAACTTCACAGGGGAGCCTGGGTGGCTCAGTCGGCTAAGCATCCGACTCTTGGTTTCAGCTCAGGTCATGATCGCCAGTCTGTGAGCTTGAGCCTCACAGTGGGATCTGTGCTGCTTGGAATTCTTGGTCTCTCGCTCTCTGTCCGTCCCCCATTTTTGCTGCCCCCCCTCCTCGCTTGCTCTTTCTCAAAATAAATAAAAATTACACTATCAACAATAGCCAAAGTATGGAAAGAGCCCAAATGTCCATCGATGGATGAATGGATAAAGAAGATGTGGTGTATATATATAATGGAGTATTACTCGACAATCAAAAAGAATGAAATCTTGCCATTTGCAACTACATGGATGGAACTGGAGGGTATTTTGCTAAGTGAAATTAGTCAGAGAAAGACAAAAATCATACGACTTCACTCATATGAGGACTTTAAGAGACAAAACAGATGAACATAAGGGAAGGGGAACAAAATAATATAAAAACAGGGAGGGGGACAAAACCGAAGAGACTCATAAATATGGAAAACAAAATGAGGGTTACTGGAGGGGTTGTAGGAGAGGGATGGGCTAAATGGGTAAGGGGCACTAAGGAATCTACTCCTGAAATCATCATTGCACTATAAGCTAATTTGGATGTAAATTAAAAAAAATAAAAAACTAAAATAAATGAGGTCTAAAATAAATAATTTAAAAAAAAAACCTTCACAAAATATAGCACAGCCATACATCCAAATGACAATGGCCTTCAAAGAAGTAATTTTGTGAGGTTCCCACATTTATTATGATGATTGTTCAAATCAATGTCAGAATTCCCTTTTTTCCTTTTAAACAACAGTTAAATGGTACTACCTTTTGAAACCTCGTTCTTCACCTAAAAATGGATTCCATGACAGGGCTATGATTAATGTACCTCTGACTCTACATAAATTATACCTCAATAAAAAATGTTTATGAACAATTGTCTAAATACCCTAAGGTAGTTGCCTCTGAAAGCTGCTCAGAACTCCAGGAGACGACTTTAAAGCAAAGGCAGGATTTAGTCAGAAATTCATTGATCCATTCCATAAGTATTTCTTAAACACAAATGACAGCCATTATGCTAGGAGCTGGTAATACAATGATAAAACCAGATGGAAAGTCACTATAATGAAGCATTTATCTAGTACAGAAAACTAAATGCATTTTTGCAAAGAGATGAAGAATAAGAAGTCATGACACACAAAAGCATAATAAAAGGAACCTAACATTGATGAGGGAATCAAAGAAGACTTCTCTAAGGCAACAGTTAAGGTGAGATAACAAAGATCAGTAGAATTAAAGAATTAGGAAAAGAGCATTCTCGAAAGAGGGAACAGCCTATATAATGGCCCTGTGGCAAGAAGAAAACACAGGAAATCTGAAAGAAGATCCAAGTGACCAAAAAGCAAGGGACAAACGTTGAGGGTGTAGAAAGGTAGGCATGGCCCAGATGGTATAAATAGGAATTTACAGTCTGCCTTAAGCGTAGAAAGTGACTAAGGATTTTAGGCAGATGTATTATACGATTCAAGGTTTGAAAAGCTCACCTGGCTACAATGCAGAGAGAGGACTGTATCCTTTTCACATCTAGCTACAAATTTCCCAATAGTATGAAGACTAAAGAAATTTCAGTCTTGCCACAGCATTTGCTCTGAGAATTCCTACCAAGTCTCTGGAAACTAAAATACCTGAACAGCTACTGAGAATAAAAATGTTTTGGGGGAGCCTGGGTGGCTCAGTCAGTTGAGTGACCAACTTCAGCTCAGGCCATGATCTCACGGTTTGTGAGTTCGAGCCCCACGTCGGGCTATGTGCTGACAGGTCAGAGCCTGGAGCCTGCTTCTGATTCTGTGTCTCCCTCTCTCTCTGCCCCTCCCCCACTCATGCTCTGTCTCTCTCTGTCTCAGAAATAAATAAACATTAAAAAAAAATTTTAAAGAAATGTTTTTGACTTACAAAGTACCTGAAAAATAAGTAAGCTAGGTTACATTTTTTTTTTTTTTTTTAAATAGGCTTCACGCCCAGCCTGGAGCCCAACACAGGGCTTGAGCTCACAATCCTGAAATCAAGACCTGAACTGAGATTAAGTCAGACGCTTAACCAACTGAGCCACCCAGGTGGCCCAGGTTACATTTTTATTAAGCTTCAAATAAAGTATATTAAAACAAAACCTACATTAGTTTCTTAGGAAATAATTTAAGTATAAATTCTAACATCTTCATCTCCCTTTAGTATTTCCTTTCCTCAAGTCTCTTATGAAAATATAAAAAGGGGCTGCTTTGTTAATATAATTTATAGCATCTTCTTCCTACCACTTTATCATTTCTAATGAGCTCAATGGAGCACAAGATTAAGAAGAAAAACAGAATTTTACATCCTCTTTGAAGAGTACTCCAGAAAAGAAGGTAAATACTTCTGATATATTTATTACCACGTAAAGAAGAAAAGCATAATTTCATTGTAGTGGTGACACCAAGGACTGATTTCCAATAAACAAATTGTAACTTAAAAAAACTCCTGTATCTCTATTGCCGGATTCCAACTGATTTTAATTTTTTATTTCCTGGAAAATTAAAAAGCGATTTCTGCCCTGCATATCAACTGCTATCTTTATAATTTTACAAATATATTTAGCTACAAATATGAATTAATGGTTGATAGTCAATTATTAAATAATGTTCAAATATTATAAATAGTATATGTATGTAAAAAAAAAAAAAAAAAAAGGAAATCCCAACTATCCCACCCATGAAGATTAAACAGAGTCAACCATCTGGTATTTATTTTTCTTTCAAATATATATTTATGTATATGCATGTTTATATATAAGTGCATGTATATAGTTTATAGTCACATGTTCATCAGATGTAGTTTTCTACAATATGCTTTTTTCAGTTGCTAAAAATACGGAAGACCTATAGATCTCATTCTTTTTAACAGCCATAGAGCAATTAAGCCCAAAACTTACCATTTAATAGTTTACTGATAAACACATAGGTTGTTTTCAATTTTCCTATATTACAAAAAAAAAAAAAAAATGCTGCAATGAACATCTTCATACTTATTTATGTATTTTCTGTTCTTTTCTGTAGTATCACTTGTAAAAACTGGATTTGAAATTTTAAGGTCACAGGATATAAATATTATTGATAGTATATCCAAATATAAATAAACTCTCAAAACCATACTCCATCTTTTTTTTTTAATGTTTATTTTTGAGAAAGAGAGAGAAAGAGACAGGGCTCAAGGAGGAGAAGGGCAGAGAGAGGGAGATACAGAATCCAAAGCAGGTTCCAGGCTCTGAGCTGTCAGAGCAGAGCCCAATGCAGGGCTCGAACTCACATATTGTGAGATCATGACCTGAGCCAAAGTCAGACGTTTAACCAACTGAACCACCCAGGTGCCCCCAATCATGTATTTTTAAAGCACATGACTGTCACATGTACAGAATAATTTCTCCCTACTCTACTTATAAAGCTAATACCTCAGCATGAAAATATCTAAATAAATCTAAATATAAAGGCTTTAACTGTCCTGCATTTATTAATATGATATACATGACTTTTAAAACTAAGATAATAAAAATTAGTATCAACATTCATACCTATTGCCAAAACATTAAAGATTTTATACACAAAATGCTGTGATGTATAAGATACCACGATATATGTTATTATATTTTAAAAATTGCTCTGCTTGTTTAGTTAAGTGTGAATCTTCTAAAATTAGAAATGACATTTATAGTTTAAACAATCTGGAAGTTACTTTAGAATGTGATATGAGATTAAGATCTAACAAATGTTTTTCTCCTGACAGCTCTAAATTGTTCTAATATATTTTATGTCCAGTTTTTCCTCAGTTACTTGAAATGCTATTTTTGTCACATACAAAAAGTCTTACATACATTTGGAACTATTTCTGAGCTACTTTCCCATTAATTTTGCACCAGGACTATAATGTTTTAATTACTGTAGCTTAGTAAAAAATATTCCAAGTCCCTTCTTGTATAGAGATTCTTTTTCCTAAAAATGTGTTTATTATTGCCTGCTTCCTTCTTCCAGAGGAATATTAGAATTATATTGATAAGTTTCTTTCCTACACTCCATTCTCATAGGAGTTTACAAATTAATTCCAAATCACATCTCCACAACATTGAGTTAACCCATACAGAAGCATGGCATTGCTCTTTATTAAAAATCCTCTTCTATACATCTTAATATAAATTTTATTTTTTCTTCATGTAGGTCAACACATTTCCAATTAAGTTGATTCCTGTATGGTTTATATTATCTTGTGACGCTGGTTCTTTTTCATTATTATTTTTTTAAGTTTATTTATTTAGAGAGAGCTAGGGATGGGCAGAGAGAGAGAGAGAGAGAGAGAGAGAGAGAGAGAATCCCAAGCAGTCTCCGCAATGTCAGCGCAGAACCCAATGCAGGGCTCAATCCTAAAAACCATGAGATTGCGATCTGCACCGAAATCAAGACTTGGATCCTTGACTGACTGAGTCACCCAGCAGCCCCTTCACTGTGTTTTCTAACTAGCTATTGTTACACAAAAATAAACTTTAAAAAGTCAAAATGAGCAACTTAAAAAAATTTTTTTTAATGTTTATTCATTTTTGAGAGGCAGAGAGAGACATGGCATGAGCCGGGAAGGGGCAGAGAGAGAGGGAGACACAGAATCTGAAGCAGCCTCCAGGCTCTGAGTTGTCAACACAGATCCTGATATGGGGCTCAAAACCACGAACCTTGAGATCATAACCTGAGCTGAAGTCAGACACTCAACCGACTGACCACTCAGGTGCCCCCAAAATGAAGAAGTTTTTAACATAAATATTTAAAATATAAAAATGGTTTAAATCCAGGTTTTATGTTTTAGGAAAAATTTATAAACTAGTTAAGTTATGTTTTTGCTAACTACAAGGGATTAGAAGATTTTTTAAATGTATGCTACTGCTTTATAGAAAAGGGCAAGGACAAGCAACTAAAATTAATATTTTTTTCCAATTCTCTACAAACAACATCAACTGCTTTTAAAATAAAAAAGAAACCCAAATATTATTTTCAAAAAAATCCCACAAATCTTTTTATCTGTATATATTGCATCAGAATCCCTATTTGATATAGAGCCTGGAATACTTATTTTAAAAAGCTCCCCAAGTAATCCTTCAGAAAAAAAAAGAGAAAGTCTCACATTCAGGTTAAATTCATTATTTTAAATTCCTATCTAATCTCTTCTATAACAACAAATTTGTTTATCAAATCACTTTAGTTTCTACCAATACTATTTTTTTTTCTACCAATACTATTTTTAAAATGACTGCAAGGTAATACTTTTTTTCTTTAACATTTTTTTTTTCTTAGTGTTTATTTATTTTTGAGACAGAGAGAGACAGAGCATGAATGGGGGAGGGGCAGAGAGAGAGGGAGACATAGAATAAGAAGCAGGCTCCAGGCTCGAGCTGTCAGCACAGAACCCGACATGGGGCTTGAACTCACGAACCCGCAAAATCATGACCTGAGCCAAAGTCGGACGCCTAACCCATTGAGCCACCCAAGAGTCCACGTAATACTTTTAAATACAGAAATACAGTGGTGTTAATAATTAAAACCAAATACCACCACATTTCTTCAACTCTACAATACTACTAATTTTAAGACTGTAATTTGTTCAGTAACAAATTTAAGTAGAAAATAAGAAACAAACCTTTATTAAAATGAAAAAATGTTTAACTAAAGGACAAAAACATAAGCTTATCCATATAATCACATATGACTTTTTAAATTATCCTTTATGCTGGGGTGCCTGGGTGGCTCAGTCGGTTGAGCATCTGACTTCGGCTCAGGTCATGATCTCTTAGTTGATGAGTTCGAGCCCTGCATCAGGCTCTGTGCTGACAGCTCAGAGTCTGGACCCGGCTTCAGATTCTATGTCTCCCTCTCTCTCTGCCCCTCCCCTGCTCATTCTCTGTCTCAAAAATAAATAAACATTAAAAAAAAATTTTAATTATGCTTTATGCTTCTGGACATCTTTGTTCTACTAGCCATAAGGCACACTCTCCCAGCCCTCTCTTTATGTCTGGATTAGACTCAGTTCAAATGTCACTTCCTCAGAGAAGCTCCCTCTACTTAAATTGGCTCCCCAAGTTCCTCTTCCTTCCATCCCCTATCATTCTGTCCATTTCCTTCATAGCAGTTAGCAAAATCATAATTATCTTATTTGTTTACTTATTATTGTCTGTCTTTCCCACTAGAATCCGTACTTCACAGAGACGTGTGAGGCACATAACAGGTACTCAAACATCTATTGGTTTAGTTACTTATCTCATGAACTCAATTATTTAGCACCTGCAGTAATGACAGTTTTATTTTTGGCCATAATAAAACCTGAGATTTCTGCCTGCTTTTTCCATGTGATTAAGCTTAATAATTTTATTTTTCCAAATTAAATATGGTTGGAAGTTGATAGCTTCTTTAAAAAGCACCCAGAAACGTTTGACAGGTAGATATTCTCCCAAATGCATCAAACAGGAATATCAACCTTGTCCAGGTTTGAAATTAGAGACCGAGGGATCTGGCAAATTTTCTCTGAATTAATTGGCACATGTCAGGCAATCTTCGGCTGAGACCATTATTCATTGCAAAGCTATATTATACTGTGATATTTTATAGACATTTTAAGCAACAATTTACAGATGGAAACTCAATTAAAAACGTAACACAAAAATAACAAACATTAAAAAAAATTTTAATAAAAAAATTTAACTCAATATGGTGCTACTAGTATTAATTGAAATGATAAATGAATAAATGAATTCACAAAGCCAAATTCTCAAAATACCAAATAAGGATGACTGTTGCTATTTCACAATTTACTTGCCTGGTAGCTGAAGTTTATTCAGTCAAGACACATCCTGATTTCAAAAATGTTAAAATGTAAAGAAAATTATCTTAAAAGTAAGGAAAAAGTAGGGGCGCCTGGGTGGCTCAGTCAAATGTCTGACTTCGGCTCAGGTCATGATCTCGCGGTTCATGGGTTCAAGCCCCGCTTTGGGCTCTGTGCTGACAGCATAGAGCCTGGGGCTTGCTTTAGATTCTGTGTCTCCCTCTCTCTCTCTGCCCCTTCCCCGCTCATGCTCTTTCTCTCTCTTTCTCAAAAATAAGTAAACATTAAAACAAATTTAAAAAAAAAAAAAGAAAAAGTAAATTACTAGTGAGCCTATCAAGTATGAACATTGTATCAGTTGTTTTCTATAATTTATCTGATTAATAAAGCAGTAGAATCTAGTGGGTTAGAGCAGCAAATCAACTTTTTGCCTCAGAACCCCCTTTCACTCCTACATTTAAAAAGTTTATTAACTCATTTAAAAAAATAAGCCCATTACATGTTAACACAGTGGGGTTTTTTTGACATGTTTTAAAGTGAAATTTTATTTTTCCCGAACAAAAGCAAATTTGGTGAGAAGAGTAGTATTTGTTGTTTTACTTTTTTTTTTTTTTTTTTTGCAAATCTCATAATTACTTCTGCATTCAATCTGTTGCTGAAAAACTTCACTGTGTATTCATCAGAGAATGACAATGAAGGCAGCAAATACTGTCTTAGTATTAATATAAAAAACAATTTTGACCTCACAAACCCACTTAAGGGATTACCAGGACCCACTCTGAGCATGGACTCTGGAGCCAGATTGTCTAAGTTTAAGGGTACTCACTTGCTACAGTTACCCCCTTACTAGCTATACTTAAACCCTCTGTGCCTCATTTCTCTGGTTTCAAAAAGAAGGATAACAGCAGCACAGTACTTATTTCATATAATTATTGTGTACTTAGAATAGTTCTTATCAGGGCACCTGGTGGCTTGATCTCATGGTTCATGAGTTTGAGCTCCACTTTGGGCTCTGCACTAACAGTGTGGAGCCTGCTTGGGATTTCCTCTCTCTCCCCTCTCTCATCCCCTCCTTCACTTGCTCTCTCTCTCTCTCTCTCAGAATAAAGATAAACTTAAAAAAAAAAAGAATAATTCTTATCACAAGTAAACACTATAAATGTTTGCTACAAGTATTATATACTTAATTTTCCTGACACTATATATGGTACTATAAAATAATCTCTGTTATTCCCAATAGATAAGAAAATTAATGTGTAAATTAGGTCAAATGACCCACACAAGGTAACACAGTTGAACTGGTAAAACTAGGATTTTAACTTAATGCCTATTCCAAAACCTACGGTTGAAAAATGTACCTTGTCCCCTTTCTTGTAGCTCATACTACTCCCCACAGCTTTCTATGTCCTGGCCATACTCTTAAGTTTTTCTATAACTTCATGCACCCCTTCACCCCAGGGATTCTTTCCAGACTAGAATGCTGTCTTACTACTGCTATACAAATAGCTGCCTTCTTCCAATCCTGTTAGTCTCAGCAAGCCTTTCTTGACCACTTCATCTAAATAGCATCCCTTTCTCCCTACTCTACTACTTTCCATTCCAACAAATATGGTTCATTTCCTTCCTAGAGCTTTGGATTTTATACCTGGCTTCTTAGATCTTATTATCGATCTTCCCTATAAGATTATTAAGTTATATGAAAACGGTCCCTTTCTGTTTTGGTCACATTTGGGTATTCACTATATACTCAAAGCTAACAAACATACTATGGTATCTGGACTTAATGGTAGGTACTTATGTGTATTTGTTGAATCAATGAACCACACTGCTTATATGACCTTGGACAAATCAATTAAATCTTTTGGGCTTTAGTTTTACTTACTATATCTAAAATCCTAAAAATATTCAAGTACCTTCATTTGAAAAACAGAATAGTGCTGGTTACAGAGAAATTTTGTAATATGGATTTCCTAACTATTCTCAGTACCTTAGTATCTGGAGGTAGCTGTGAACGTAGTTATAAATGTACTAAAAGTTTCCCTTTTATTTAACCAAAAAATTCTGTAGATTTTTTCCACTGTATATTATACCCATTCCATTATCTGGTATATAGAAAGCATATTTAAAAGCAAAAATCAAGGGATGCCTGCCTGGCTCAGTAGGTAGAGCAGGAGACTCTTGATCTCGAGACCATGAGTTCAAGCCCCACGTGGGGTCTAGAGATTACTTAAAAAAAATTAAAGTCTTAAAAGCAAAAATCAAGCTGATATTCCAGCATGCAGCTCAATTTGGGCCCATACTGCCTTACTTTCAGACTATCTAACAAAGTAAAAAGACATCACAGGAAACAATTATCTTTTTGATGGCCATGGTAATGGCAACCTTTATTAGCAAGCCCTGAATACAACATAATGAACAAAATAAGAAACTGCTGGAACATGATCTGAAGGTCAATAACTACTTGCCAGGAAGCAAACTCACTATACTGATCCAAGTACAATAAGCTTTCCATAGCCTACACAGGCAGAAATTGTGTCTTAGCTGACAGCATGTATCTTTTTTGGAAATTGTCAATTTATAAAGAATCAGATTATAAGAGGCAGTACAGCCTAATGGTTAGAGTATGGGGGTCTGGTTCTAGACTGCCTGAGTTCAAATTCCAGTTCCATGACCTACCAGCTATGCATCTGTGGAAAAATTACTCCAAATTAATTTATGGCCTCAAATTCCTCATTTATAAATGGGAGATAATGTAAGTACCTATGTCAAAGTTTTTTTTGTTTTTTTAAGATTAAATAAGTTAACACATCAGTGAGAAAAACTAATTATGGTAACTGCTCTCTGGGGTTTACTGGATAAACAAAGCTATACAATTATCAGGGAAACATATGAAATCATAAAAAATGGTTTTTGCTACTGCAAATTTTCAAACTAGGCCAACAACTATAACAATATTTCAAGGTATAAATCTGAAATTTGAGTACTCAAGATGTGCATTTATTGTAAATATCAACTTCTCTAAAAAAAACCCTAAAGCTGCACCATTCAATATAGTAGCCACTAGCTACATATAGCTATTTAAAATAAAATAAAATAAAATAAAATAAAATAAAATAAAATAAAATAAAACAAAATAAAATTTAAAGACTCAATTCCTTAGTTGCACTAGCTACATTTCAAGTGCTCAGTAGCTACATGCAGCCATACTGGAGAACACAGATAAAGAACACAGACATCATCACAGAAATTCTATTGGACAGCACTGATCTCAATGTAGTTACATAATACAATTATGATGAGTAAATTCAATTATTCAGTAACTGTAAAGATTTAGGCAACAAGAAGGTTAAAAGACACAACTACTAAAAATTATTAAAAAGTATTTCAAAAGTAAAACTCAAAGGCAGTAATTAAGATGTGATTATTTCAAGTCTCTTAGGTAAAATTGCTAAATAAATAGAAGCTACCCACCAAAGATGACCAAAAATTCCAACATGTCTAATTGTATGGAAAAATTCTTTAACTTTTAAGAACTTAAATTTCATAATTTTACCTCTGTTCTAAGATCAGTTTTCTAAAGGAGGAGGTGGCATAGGAATGCGGCAGAATTCAAGTGTGGAATTCATTTGTTGAGACTTCAATATTTTCCAGCTCTATAAAAATAAAAATTAAAAAACTGAAATATTAAGATAATATTCTCATGAAATAAAAAACAATTTTGATAAAACATTTATAATACAATTTATCTATTTTTAAAAATAATTAGGGATTAAAAAGCTTTCTATAATGACCAGCATACACTTGTATACCATCATTAAACCAAATTTAAAAAATAGCAGGGGCGCCTGAGTGTCTCAGTCGGTTAAGTACCCGACTTCGGCTCAGGTCATGATCTCGTGGTCCGTGAGTTCGAGCCCCGTGTCGGGCTCTGTGCTGACAGCTCAGAGCCTGGAGCCTGTTTTGGATTCTGTGTCTCCCTCTCTCTGACCCTCCCCCATTCATGCTCTGTCTCTCTCTGTCTCCAAAATAAATAAACGTTAAAAAAAAATTTTTTTTTTTTAAATAGCAGATTTAGAGAAATGAAGTTTGAATTTTAGTTTCAAATTTCCCATTAATTACCTGTAAGACCTTGAGGAGCTGACTTAAATATTAGGGAGTTTCACTAGAATAATCTACAAAATTCAGTCCTTTTCAGTCAAAAATTCCATTAATCCAACTTTTGGAACACATTACAGTGATCTCTCTCTCTCACACACACACACACACACACACACACACACACAATCATTAAAATTTCAATATGCAGTGTAACATCAACCTTAAATAATAAGTATCAATGGCTATATCATCATTTTGGATGAGTTTCACAGAACTGAAAATTTTATCATTTTTAAAAAGAACACAGGAAATGCTATTACTTGAAGTTTTGGTACAAAAACATATTAAAAATTATTTTGATCAGTGAGAAAACTTTTCAAATTGCTAAAAGTATACTTTCCTCTGAAAGTCGAAGCTATTTTTAAGTAGCTGCTGACCACATTATACTCTACCACTTTGATTCAAAATCGTATCACAACTTTAAAATCTAAAACACCAAAAAAACTTAACATTTTAAAATATGTTCATTAACAAAATATGATTTAAAAAATACAAATAAGAGCACAATAAAATTCTCTTGGAGTAAAGTTATATGATCATTGCAAAGTCTCTGATGTTTCTCAAACTAAAGATGTGTCAGAGCCTCCCAATCCAACCATAGCAGCTGACTTTTTATCTCTTATGTATTGACTATCATGTAAGATTTTCATTTCATGAATTCTGCAGTGGGTGAAAAACCTTGAAGAGGACTAAGAGAAAACCTCTGGAAAGATACGCAAGAAATGGTCATACTTTGGGAAGGGTCATTTGATGTCAAGGAAACTCTTTGTACTTTGGGAATTTTGAGCCACCAAGACAATTGCCAGATTTTGAAGCAGTATAAGCAGGCTGACTTGAGAGCTATACTGGGAATCTCTGTAGAGATGACTCTCCAACAATCTTTCAGGGTTAAGGATACAGGTACTCACTAGGTTCTCAATTTAAGGGGCAAAAACAAACAAACAAACAAACAAACCAACAAGGCGACGGATAGGAAACCTGAGGTTTATTAAACTTTAGCACAGCTTTAGAACAATTCAACTCCTGGGTGCCTGGGTGGCTTGGTCGGTTGAGTGTCTGACTTCGGCTCCTCGGCTCTGTGCTGACAGCTCAGAGCCTGGAGCCTGTTTCAGATTCTGTGTCTCCCTCTCTCTCTGCCCCTCCCCTGTTGATGCTCTGTCTCTCTCTGTCTCAAAAATAAATAAACGTTAAAAAAAAAATTTAGAACAATTCAACTCTGATAGATAAATTGGAAGTAATAAGCCCTTCAGCCACTTGAGCAACAGAAAAAAAAAAAAAGGGTGGGGGACCCTGTCAGGGAGGTAACACTGTTTGAAGCCTCTATGGTTCTTTCATATACAAGGTCTAGCACACAATCAAAAATTATTAAATATACTAAGTGACAAAAACATGACCAATAATTAAGAGAAAACTAGATCCACAGATGATCCAACAATAAAGTTCATACACAAGGACAACTATTTAAAATAATTGTGGGGGTGCCTGGGTGGCTTAGTCAGTTGAGCATCTGGCTCTTGGTTTTGGCTCAGGTCATGATCTCCTGGTTCATGGATTCAGGCTCATGTTGGGCTCCATGATGACAGTACAGAGTCTGCTTGGGATTCTCTCTCTCTCTCTGCCCCTTCCCCTCTCACGCATGCTCTCTCTCTCTCTCAAAATAAATAAACTTAAAAAAGGTAGGGTTATAGCAAAATACTATTAAAGAATAAAATAATTCTGAATAAGGTACTAGAGCAAAAAATCGACAAAACTGATGAGGTGGAAAATTTCACCAATGAATTAGGATATAAAAAAAATGTAAATTCTAAAACTGAAAAATACAATATATATGAAATTAATAACTCAATATATTAGTTTTATAGTAAACTGGACACAGCAGACCATAGGATTAGAAGGTAAGTCAGTAAAAAATACCAAACTATAACATGAGAAAGAAAGTAGGAAGGAAGAAAGAAGACTAGAAGAGAGGGGAAAAGTTGGAGGAAAGGCTTAAGATAAATGGAGGATATGCTCAAAATGTCAATATACATACAATCAAGGTTCTAGACAAGAGCAGAAACAGATATAAGCAATATTCAAAGAATAACAGTTTTACAAAACTGATGAAAGAAATCAATTCAGGGATTCAAGACACTTTGCCAACTCCAAGCAGAATATACTCAAAGAACACCATACCCAGGAAATCATCATCAAACTATAAAAGGAATGAGTGAAAAAAGAAAAAATTCATATAAAAAGCGTAGAAAAAAATTCAGCTGACCTTCAAAGAAACAGTAAGATTGACAGCAAATTTCTCAACAGAAACAAAAGAAACCAGTATATAACAGAATGATAGTTAAAAGGACAAAAGAAAATAACTGCCAATCTAGAATATAGTAAATATCCTTTACATAACCAGCAAAAATATCCTTTAAAAATTAAGGTAGAGGCACCTAGGTGGCTCAGTCAGTTAAAGCATCCGACTTTGGCTCAGGTCATGATCTCGCAGTTTCATGAGTTCAAGCCCCCTGACTGGCCTCTGTGCTGACAGTATGGAACTTGCTTGGGATTCTCTGTCTTCCTCTCTCTCTGCTCCTCCCCCACTCATGCTGTCTCTGTCTCTCTCAAAATAAATATATAAACTTAAAAAAAAAATCAAGCATGATGCTTGTTTTAAAAACTAAGGTGGAGGAGGAACACCTGGGTGGTCAGTTGGGTTAAGCATTCGAGTCTTGGTTTCAGCTCAGATCATGAGCTCTCGGTTCATGTGTTCGATGGAGCCCCATGTTGGGTTCTGGGCTGACAATCCAGAGCCTGCTTGGGGTTTTTTTTGTCCCTTTCCCTCTCTCTCTGCCTGCCCCTCCCCGGTACACACGCACATGCACATGGACTCTCTCTCAAAATAAACAAACATTAAAAAAAAAAAAAAAAACTTTAAAGTATTAAGGTGGAGGAGAGGACTCTGGGAAGATGACAGAGTTAAGAGCACCAGGAGTCTATCAGCATCTAGACAACAATCATACCTGCAGAATCTGCTTTGGAACTCTGAAGTCTACTGAATGCTTAAAACTTCCATGGAAAGACCTGTGGTTTTTATTTTAATTGTGATTAATTTTGGTCAATTTCAGCTCTCAGCACAGCAATAGCTACCCATCCCCCACCCTGAGCCACAGAGCAAGGAGCAAAGCACATGTTTCTATAGCAGCTTGCAGGAGCCAGGATGGGAAAATAGGACTCTGTCCAACAAATATCACATATTTGTGCTCTGATTGCTGACTGCTGCTTCTGATCATGGAGGTACAGAAAAAGAGCTGGGCAACCATTGTTGTCCCATCTCCCTTCATTGTTGTAAGCCTCACTCCTCCCACTAAAGTGACTTCCAGGGGACTTAATTGCCTGTTCCCATATTCCAACCCCACCTCCATTTTTCTCTTTTTCCCCTTTTGGGAGCCAGACATTGGAGACCAAGACAAAAACAACTGCATATGAAGGGAAAAATAGAAAGTGATCATGCATGCCCAGAATGTGCACAGAAAAGACATTAAGTTTACATCTTAGGCTGACCCTTGGCACGGAGATAGCTTATAACAAACAACAAAATAAAAACAAAAACAAGGTGGGAGGGACAAAAAAGGATGGAAAACCCTAAGGAAGGACAAAAATCTGATTTCCAGAGTTTCACATTGTTATATTAAGATGTCTAGCATTCAACAACAACAACAAAAACCACATAAGGTATGTGAAGAAACAGGGAAGAGTAGCCCATTCAAAGAAAAACTGTTCCTGAAGAAGACCTGATGGCAGATATATTAGACAAAGGCTTTAAAACAACTGTCTTAAAGGTATTTAAGGAACTAAGGAATATGTGGAGAAAGTTAAGAAAATGAGATATGAATAAAATGGAAATATAAAGAGACAGAAAAACTAAAACAAAACCAAAAAAAATTCTGCAGCTGAAAAATACAATAACTGAAACGAAAATTTCACTTCTGGGATACACAGGCACATGTGAGTAGGCAGAAGAAAGAAAGTAAACCTCAAGATAGGACAATGAAAATTATCCTGTCTGAAAAACACAAAAAGACTGAAGAAAATAAACAGAGGTCAAAGGGACCTATCTACCAACAAGTAGATCAAGATATGCATTGTGTAAGTCCTATAAGGAGAAGAGAGGGAAAGAGGTAGAGAAAATATTTATGTATGTATGTATGTATGTATGTATTCATTCATTCATTGTTTAAAAAAACTTTTAATTTGAGAGAGAGAGAACAGGAACAAGGGAGAGGGGAGAGGAGGGAGAGAGAGATGGAGGGGGAGAGGGGAGGATAGGGAGAGGAGGGGGGCGGGGAGAGAATCTTAAGCAGGACCAATGTGGGGCTCAATCCCATGACCCTGGGATTGTGACCTGAGCCAAAATCAAGAGTTAGATGCTCAACTGACTGAGCCACCCAGGCACCCCAGTAAAGAAAATATTTAAAGAAATAATGGCTGAAAACATCCCAAATTTGATGAAAGACATGAATATAAACATCCAGGAAGTCCAGTGAACTCCAAGTAAGAGGAACTCAAAGAGACCCACACTGAGACACATTATAATCAAGCTGTTGAAAGACAAAGAGGATCTTGAAAACAGTAAGACAGAAGTGAGCTCAGATACAAAGGAACCCTCAATAAGACTATAAGCAGATTTCTCATAAGAAATTTTAAAGCCCAGAAGCAGTGGGCTGATATATTCTAACTGCTAAAAGAAAAAAAACTGGCAACCAAGAATCCTACATCTGACAAAACTATTCTTCAAAAGTGAGACAAGAAATAAGACATTCCCAGATTTAAAAAAAAAAAAAAAAAAAAAAAAAAAGCTAAGGGAGAGTTCACTACCACTAGACATGTCTTACAAGAGATGCTCAAGGGAATCCTACAAAATGAAATAAAAAGACACTAGACAATAAACTCAAAGCTGTGTGAAGGAATAAAAATCTCAGCAAAGGCAAATACATGGGCCATTGTAAGTTAATATTATTGTAACAATGATTTATAACCATTTTCTAAAAATGTTTATTTACTTATTTTTGAGAGAGACAGAGACAGAGACAGAGACAGAGATAGAGGGAGACACTGAATCCAAAACAGGCTCCAGGCTCTGAGCTGTCAGTACAGAGCCCGATGTGGGGCTCGAACTCACAAACTGTGAGATCATGACCTGAGCTGAAGTTGGATGTTTAACCAACTGAGACATGCAGGTGTCCCTATAACCATTTTTTTACACGATTTAGGAGACTAATACATTAAAAAGAACCAACTATTGGTCTAAAAGCTAGTATTATTGTAACTGGCATATATGTCCACATTTTGTTTTCTACATAACTTAAACTAATACATTTATTTATTTGCAAACACTTCTTAATTTGTAAAAGATGTTTAGGAGGAAAGCTGCATCTGCTCAAGGTACGGGTTTTACATGACTATTTTGTTTAGGTCCCATGCACTTAAGAGGCACTGAGGTTAATTTAATTATGACTGTCCCATGCTGAGTATCATAAAAAGACTGTCACGACTGCACAGTGAGGTAATGTATAGTTACCAACCTTGACATTTATTTTGCTGTCAACTGGATCAAGACAAATGCTTTTAAAAGAATTATTTATGTTTTGGAGCATACAATGTACAAAGATGCAATCAACAACTGAAAGGGGTGGGAAGGGATCTGTAAAGAAGTAGAGATTTATTATGTTATTGAAGTTAAATTAGTGCAAATTCAAATTACAGTGTTATAACTTTAGGATATTAAATTCAATCTCCACAGTAACCACATATACACACAAAAACAGCTATAGAATATACACAAAAGGAAATGAGAAATAAATTTAAACATTTCACTAAAACAATCAACTAAATGCAAAAGCAATGCAGAAATATGGAACAAAAAAAGATAAAATATGTAGAAAACAAATAGCAAAACTACAGAATTGTTTATCAGTAATTACTATAAATGTGAATGGATTAAACTCTTCAAAAGAGTTTGGCAAAACAGATAAAAAGACATAATCCAAATATATGCTATCTATAAGAGACTCACTTGAAATCCAAAGACACAGAGACTAAAAGAATGGAAAAAGATAGTCCATGCAAATGGTAACTTAAAAGAGATTAAAGATGGCTATACTAATATCTGAAAAATAAACTTTAATTCAAAAAAGAGACAAAGGACATTATATGTAATAAAAGGTTCAATACAGCAAGAAGACATAACAATTATAAACATTTATGCACCTAATGACAGACCATCAAAATATCTGAAGCAAAACTGACAGAACTGAAGGGAGAAACAGTTTTATAACATTTGGAGACTTCAATACCTCATCACAATAATGGATAGAACAAGCAGACAAAAGGAAATTAGAGAAACAGAGGATGTAAACAGCACAATAATCCAACCAGATCTAACACACATATACAGAACACTCTACCCAACAAAAGCTGATATAGTCTTCAAGTACAACTGGGCCACTTTCCAACATAGATCATATGTTAGGACACAAATATCAACAGATTTAAGAAAAACAGATATCACACATAGTGTCTTCTGGGATCATAACAGGAGTAAGTCAGAAGTGAACAGAAGAAAAATGGGAATATCCATAAAATTGTAAAAATTAAACAAAAGATTTTAAAATAACCAAAAGGCCAAAGAAGAAATCACAAAATAAATTACAAAATACTTAAGAGACAAAGGAAAGTAAACACACAATATACCAAAACTTATGAGATGTAGCAATAGTGATGCTAAGGAGGAAATTTAGAATTATAAATGCTTATATTAAAAAACAAAAAAAGCTCTCAAATCAAAACAACCTAACTTTACAACTTAAAGAACTAGAAAAGGGGGCGCCTGAGTGGCTCAGTAGGTTGAGCATCAGACATAAGATTGAGCCCGTTGAGCTTATACCACGGAGCCTTGCTTAGGACTTTCCCCCTCTCTCTCTGCTCCTCCCCCACACGTGCATGCGTGCAAGTTCGGGCTCCCTCTGTCTCAAATAAATAAGAAAACTTAAAAAAAGAAAGAAAGAAACTAGAAAAAGGAGGAAAAAATAAGCCCAAAGCTAGCAGAAGGATGAAAATAACAAAAATTGGGGTGCATGGGTGGCTCAGTTGGTTAAGCGTCTGACTTCAGCTCAGGTCAGGATTTCACAGTTTGTGGATTCAAGCCCTGTGTCAGGCTCTGTGCTGACAGCTTAGAGCCTGGAGCCTGCTTTGGATTCTCTCTCTCTCTCTCTCTCTCTCTCTCTCTCTCTCAAAAATGAATAAACATTTAAAAAAATTAACATCTTAAATAAAAATCCATTGATGATAGAAGTCTGAGTTTACTTAAAAAAAAGAAAATAAAGATTAACAGAGATAAATTAAATAAAGAACAGAAAAACAATAGAGAAAAGCAATAAAACCAAAAGTTGGTCCTTTGAAAAGATTAAGAAAATTGACAAGGTTTAGTGAGATGGACTAAGAAAAAAAGAGAGAACACAAAATACTAAAATTGGAAATGAAAAGGGGAAGATTACTACTGATTCTATAGAAATAAAAAGAGTTATAGGAGAATTCTATGAAATATTGTACACCAACAAATTGGAGAACCAAATTTCTGGGAATAAAAAAACTACCAGGTCTAAATCATGAGAAACAGAAAATATGAATAGATCTATAACTAGTAAAGTGATTTAATCAGCAGTTAAATATCTTCTGATAAAGAAAAGCCCTGGACCTGATGGCTTCACTGATGAATTCCACCAAACATTTAAAGAACTAATACCAATCCTCCCAAACTTCTGAAAAAACAGAAGCGGGAATACTTCATAATTCATTCTATGAGGCCAATATTACCCTGATACCAAAGCCAGACAAAGACACAACAAAACAAGAGATCCGTAGATCTTTTATAAACATCAATGCAAAAATCCTCAACAAAATACTTGCAAACAGAATTCAGCAGCATATTAAAAGGATTATATACTATAACCAAGTAGAACTTTTTTCCTGGAATGCAAGGATGAGTCAAACATAAAAAAATGTAATATGCCCAATTACTAGAATGAAGGGAAAATGCCACATGATAATCTCAATTCATGCAAGAAAATCATGTAACAAAATTCAACACCTTTTTCAATAAAAAATGTAAAAAAAAAAAAAATAGAAACTATCCTAACATAATCAAGGCCGTACATGAAAATCCCAGAAAACATCATACACAAGGTTGAAAGACTGAAAGTTTTTTCTCTAAGATCAGGAACAAGGCAAAGATGTCTGTTTTCACCACTTTTATTCAACATAGTACTGGAAGTTCTAGCCAGGGTAAATATACAAGAAAAAGAAATAAGAGGCATCCAAATTGGAAAGGAAAAAGCAAAAACCATGTTTGTATATATAATGTATAAAACCCTAAAGACTCCACCAAAAGAACTATAAACATATCCAAAAGTAGCAGAATCAAAGTTAACTCACAAATATCAGTTGCATTTCTGTACACTAAGAATGGACAATCTGAAAAGGAAAAATTCTATTTACCAAAAAATTCTATTACAATAGTATCCAGAGGAATAAAATACTTATAAATTAACTTAACCAATGAGGCTAAAGACTTGTACAATGAAAGCTACAAGACATTGGTTAAAGAAACTAAAAACATAAATAAAGGAAAACTCATCCCATGGTCATGGAAGGCTTAATATTGTTAAGACGTCAATACCGTTGACTCCTGAGCTACATGGATTTGAAATGCACAGGTCTACTTCCATACAGATTTTGTGGATAAATACTGTAAAATGTATTTTCTATTCCTTGTTTTCTCAAAATTTTCTTTTCTCTAGCTTACTTTACTATAATACAGTATATAATACCTATAATGTACAAAATCTATGTTAATCAACTATATTATTGGTAAGGCTCCTGGTCAACAGGAGACTATTAGTAAAGTTTTGGGGAATTCACAAGTTATACACAAATTTTTGAATGTGCAGGGTGTCAGTGCCCCTAACCCCAAATTGTCAATTGTATATCTATGTCTGTCTGTATCTATATCTATATCATATCTATATCTATATCCATATCCATATGTGTATCTATACCTATCTATCTATCTACCTCATGTTCTTTATCCATGCATCCATTGACAAGTAGGTTGTTTCCATATCTTGGTATTATAAATAAAGTTGTAATGAACATGGGGGTGCAGGTATCTTTTTAGGTTCTTGTTGTGTTTTCTTTGGATAAGTACCCAGAAGTAGAATTGTTGGATCATATGGTAGTTCAATTTTTTTATTTTTTGAGGAAACTCCATACCTGTTTCCATAGTGGTTGTGCCAATTTACATTCCCACCAACAGTGCAGAGAGTTCCCTTTTCTCCAAATCCTTGCCAACACTTGTTACTTCTTATCTTTCTGATAACAGCCAAACAGGTGTGAGAATACCTCACTGTAGTTTTGATTTGCATTGCCCTGATAACTAGCGAAGGTGGGCATCTTTGCATGTACTCACTGGCTGTCTGTAAGTAAGTCTTCTTTGGGAAAATGTCTATTCAGATCCTCTGCCCCAAAAGACAGTCTTTTAAATAAAAGATGCTAGGTCAACTGGATATCACATCACTATGGGAAATAATGTACCATGATCTCTAAACTTACACAATTCACAAAGTTACGTCCCAAGTAGAACACAGATCTAAATGTATACGAAGTATACGAAACAAAACAAACAAACAAAAAACCATAGCAAACCATCTTTGTGTCTTTGAAGCAGCCAAACTAGCAATTAAAAAAGGCACTATAACAACAATGAAAAATACATTAATTGTACTGTATTAAATCTGTCATGAAAAGACAGAATGAGTGACAAGTCAAGCCAAAGGCTAGAAAAAGATATCAGCAATACATATGCCCAATACCTAGGGACAGGTCTATGACTGTTTGGGGGTAAGGGTTGGGGCAAGAAAACTGTGAGTTCCTAAACAAAAGGCAAGCCTAAGACTGAGGTTAGACTAGGATGAGAGACAATATACTTACCCTCAGTCATGATCCTCGTAATGAGGGAAAAAAGAAAAGTGAAGAGAGAAAGGCTATTTCTAGAGAAGACAGTGATAGGAACTTAATTTACTCTCTTGCCTGACATAATCAAAAGGTGGGGAGGATTATAAACATCATTTTTCAAGGCACTGGACACACATAATGAAGAACAATGAAGTTGTCCATTTTCCTTCCTTGGAAGAGTTTCCAGGCTGCATTGTAAGGAAGGAAAAAGCCAGGTGGAACCTGGCTGACTTCCTGAGTTAAGGAAGTAGAGCTGAGAGTCCAGGCTGAACAAGGTATTAGAGTTTGTAGGATAGAGTAAGGAAAGAGCAGCACAGAGAAAGAACTCTAGCTATCTGTAGAAGGTTCTCTTCTCGTAGTCAGATGAGAATTGATCGGCACATAAGTGTGTGAGCCAGGAAAAGGGAAGAAGTCAGGGAAAGAAACGCCTAAAGAATTAGAAGTAGCAATGCCCAGAATTCATGCAGAGCCAGCAATAGAACCTACTCTCACCAACCAGGTTGAAAATCGGGTAAAGTACATGAGAGTCCTTTGTAAATAATGGAGAATAATTAGCTTTTTACTGAACAAAGCTCTAGTAGTGCTTAATAAATCTTATTATCAAAACCTGGAAGAATCACTGTTTGCCAATACTTATAGCAATACAAAAATATCCAGAACACCCCAAGGTAAAACTCACAGTCTCAAACATCCAATAAAAAAAAACTACCAAGAATGCAAAGAATCAGAAAAACGAGATCCAAAATGAAGAGAAAAACTGATCAAAACTCACCCAAAATTAAGTAATGTTACAATAAGCAAAAACTTTAAAACAATAAATATTCAAACCATTAAGTAGAGTCATAGATTTTTTTTAAAAGGCCTAACTCAAAGTTCTAAAAATAAAAGCCATAACAAGGTAAAAATTACACTGAATAGGGAAAAATGGCACAGTAGACATTGCAGAAAAAAAAAATTAGTGAACTTGAAGACACAGCAACAGAAACTAGTCAAAATGAAACAGAGAGAAAAGAGAATTAAAGCACTAGTGAGCTGTGGGACAATTTTCAAGCAGCCTACAATACTTGTAACTGGATTCCCCAAAGGAGAAAAGAGAGAAGAAAAGGGATTAAAAAAACTTATTTTTGAAAGGAGCAATGATGAAAAAATTTTCTAAATTTTTCTAAATTGGATAAAAACTATTAACCTACAGTTCCAAGAAGTTAAATGAAACCCAAGACAAGACATATGAAGAAAACCACACCAAAGCACATTATAATTAAATTGCTCAAAACTAGTGATAAAGAGAACATCTTAAAACAACTGGAGGGGGGAAAGAGACACATGCACAGAGACTCAAAGATAAGCATGACAGAAAAGATGCAAGACAGAAGACAATGAAGCATTATCTTTAAAATACCAAAAGAAAAAAAAAATCTGTCAACCAAGAATTCTATAAACCAAAAATATCTCTCAAAAACAAAGGCAAAAAAAAAAAATACTTTTTCAGTCTTATAAAAGCACTATGCCCTTTGCACTAAGAAATGCACTATGAAAAGCACTATGCCTAAGCACTAAGAAATGCCCTTTGAAGAGAAGGAAAGAAAACCAGATAGAAATAGGGATTTATACAAAGGATTGAAGAATATCATAAATGGCAATTACAAAGATAAATACGTGATTGTTTTCTCATTAATTTCTTATTGTTATTTTCTACAGATATTAAGAAAAAATAAAAGAATCCTTATAAACTTTATGCCAATACACTGAACAACTTAGTTGACATGGACAAATTTCTTGCAAGAAACATATCACCAAAACTCACTGAAGAAAGAGATAATATGAATACTCCTGCATCCATTTTAAAAATAGAATTTGCAGTTAAAAAAATCTCCCTATCACCCAAATGTGAAAGACCAGCCCCCTCTGTGTTACAGGTGGATGGGCATGGCTGAAAGTTGAGGGGGAAGTATGAATACTGAAGAAAACCCTCTAAGAACTAAGTCCACACCTTAACACAAACCAATACCAACATACCATCAGAAAACTTTGAAGCACTGAAGGTAATGACGGTAGCAACAGACCCAAACCCAGCTCAACTCCTAAGCAGGTTGACTAAACCTACCCACACACACTAATGACCATATAGAAAAGTGCTCATTTTGGGGCCATAAATACAAGTTAACTGTCTCTACTATTCTACACAAAGTATCTGGAATTCAAGAAAAAATTTCAAGACACAAAAACAACCACTTATATTCAAGATAGAAAGCAATCAACAGGACCAGGCTAAGAAATAACCCACAGTTTAGAACTACCAGACAGGCACTCCAGCATGACTAGAATATATTAAGGGGTCTATTAAAAAGTTGGACAATATGCATGAGTAGATAGGTAATTACAATAGAGTAATGGGAACTGTAAGAAAAAATCAAATGGAAATGGTAGGGGGAGAAAAAACCAACAACAATGATTCAAAGATAAAGAATTCCTTTTCCAGGCTTATCAGGAGATTCCAATACAGTTTAGGAAGGAATTAATAAACTTAAAAATAAGTCCAAAAAATTATTAAACATGAAACACAAAAAGAAATAACAGTAAAGAAAAATTTACAGGTCATCCAAGAACTGTGGGACAGTATCAAATTGCCTAACATAGTTTTATTTGAAGTCCCAGAAAGAGAAAAGAGAGAATAGGATAAAAGAAACATGAGGGAATATGGCTGGGAATTTTCTAAAATACAATGAAAAACATCAAACCACAGATCCAAGAAGCTCAGAGAATCCTAAGCAGGATGAATATCCTCCCATCAAAACAAATGGTTTTGATATTCACCACCTAGATACATTATAATAAAACTTCTAAAAACTAAAGATGAGGGGTTGTGAGAGAATCAATGTGGTGTTTGCAAGGGAGAGGATTTCAATCCATTTCCACACATCTTAATCCTTAAGCCAAAATACGAAAGTTTTTAGAAGTTCCTGGAGAACTATACTGGAGAGTACTTTTTGGAAAGGTTACTGAATGCCATGTGTCTCATCCTTCCCCAAGGAGTAGATACCAATAGTATTACCTCTTGAACCCATGTCCAAAAAGAAGGAACTTCAGGGCTATTACTCAGAGATCTTGACGTATGTGACCAGCAGCTTGAAGAATACATTAGATTGGTGTGATTCACATTTAAGAAACCTAAAGGGCAAGAGATGGGCTAGCTAATGACTCCAGGATGTCAGAGTGAAAAAGGCTTATTGATATGTTGGAATGAGCACTTTGATACTGTGTCAGTGAAGATCATGCAAATGCTCACTATGGATCAGAGATGCATCACATGGAAGAGAGAGAGAACACTGTCAGAGACACTGACCACAGAAAGAAGCTGGAGGTTCCTTTGAATACACAGGAGCCAAGAAAAGAGTAAGCAAGCATCAACTGAAGAAGAGATATATTTGCTTCCCACAAGGAAGCTACAGGACAGAGAACTCTAGCAATCAGGAAGAATTTCTGAATTATTAACAAAATTACTTATATAAGAAGTGTGGATCCTGCTTGGGATTCTCTCTCCCTCTCTCTCTGCCTCTCCCCCCTCTCAAAATAAACAAACATTTAAAAAAAATGGAAAAGCCATGTGGAAAAACAGCAGTAAATAGAACTATCCTTGAGGAAGCTCAAATGTTAGACTTACTAAACAAAAACTTTAAATCACTTCTTTCAAATACGTTCAAAGACAAAAGAACCACATGTAAAGAACTAAATGAGAATAAGAGAATGATATCTCTCAAATTAGAGAATATAGAGATAAGTTTTTGAAGTACCAGAAATTTGGAGTTGAAAAGTATAATAGCTGAAATAAATAACCCTCGAGAGAGGCACATCATATTTGAGCTTGCAGAAGGAAGAATCAGTAAACTTGAAGATAAATCAATTGGGATTATCTAGTTTGAGGAACATAATGAAAAAAGAATGGAGAAAAACGAACAGAGTCTTAGACTTGTGGGATAGCATTAAACATATCAACATGAGCACAAGGGGACCCAAATGGAGGAGAAAGAAAGGCGAAAATAGTATTTAAAGAATTAATGGCCTACGATTTCCCAAATTTAATGAAGAGCATTATCTACACATCCAAGAATCTCAACAAACTCCAGCTTGGATGAACTCAAGAATATTCATACCTAGACACACAATAAATGGCTGAAAACCATTTAAGTATGTGATGTGTAACTTGAATGCATCGTTGAAGATCTTAAAAAAAATTTTTTTTAATCTTTATTTTTGAGAGACAGAGACAGAGTGCAAGCGGGGGAGCAACAGAGAGAGGAGACACAGGATCTGAAGCAGGCTCCAGGCTCTGAGCCGTCAGCACAGAGCCTGACGCAGGGCTGGAACTCATGATCCGTGAGTTCACGACCTGAGCCAAAGTCGGACGCTCAACTGACTGAGCCACCCAGGTGCCCCACCCCCATTTTTAAAAATGTTTATTTATTTTTGAGAGAGAGATAGAGCACAAGCAGGGGCAGAGAGGGAGACACAGAATCTGAAGCAGGCTTTAGGCTCTGAGCTGTCAGCACAGAGCCCGACGCATGGCTCAAACCCACAAACTGAGATCATGACCTGAGTCGAAGTCGGATGCTTAACTGACTGAGCCACCCAGGTGCCCCAATGATTTTTTAGATTATATCTTACTGAATGGCTCCAGGAAACAACTTCAAATTTCATGAAAAGAGATGTTTTTCTTGAGATTAATTAAATGAGATCTGGTCTCAAAAATGAGAGGCAAAAGTGCACAGAATATAGCAGAGAAAGAATATGAAAACTGAAATTGATAACTATATTCTGGGGGTTATTTGGGCAAAGCATTATCAAGATAACGTACAGGTAACTACTCTATTCACCTCAAACCTCTTTCCCAGGCTCATTACTTTTCCACTCCCAGAAAACGGCGAGTAACTTATTCCAAAGGAGAATGAACAAATCATTAAATCCTTCAGAAAAATACAGTTTGATGTAATTTCATCACCTAGGAATTTTCCCTGTTTTTCTTTTTTTTTTTTTTATTTTTTATTTTTTAATATATGAAATTTACTGTCAAATTGGTTTCCATACAACACCCAGTGCTCATCCCAAAAGGTGCCCTCCTCAATACCCATCACCCACCCTGCCCTCCCTCCCACCCCCCATCAACCCTCAGTTTGTTCTCAGTTTTTAACAGTCTCTTATGCTTTGGCTCTCTCCCACTCTAACCTCTTTTTTTATTTTTCTTTCTCTGTAATTCCCCTACCCCATGGTTTTCTGTTATGTTTCTCAGGATCCACATAAGAGTGAAACCATATGGTATCTGTCTTTCTCTGTATGGCTTATTTCACTTAGCATCACACTCTCCAGTTCCATCCATGTTGCTACAAAAGGCCATATTTCATTTTTTCTCATTGCCACGTAGTATTCCATTGTGTATATAAACCACAATTTCTTTATCCATTCATCAGTTGATGGACATTTAGGCTCTTTCCATAATTTGGCTATTGTTGAGAGTGCCGCTATAAACATTGGGGTACAGGTGCCCCTATGCATCAGTACTCCTGTATCCCTTGGGTAAATTCCTAGCAGTGCTATTGCTGGGTCATATTTCCCTGTTTTTCTATTGACTTCTCAACTATAGCAGCTTGGGAATATGTCCCTTTTTAATTAATAGAGAAAATTTTAAACATATGCATAAGTAGGGAAATTAGCATAATGAACCCCTAGGTAGCCATTATTGAGCTTCAATAATTATGAAGTCATGGCCAATCTTTTTTCATTACACTCCCCCAGTGTCTCCTCCACTTATTTTGAAGCAAATTCAGGCTATCATTTTAACTGTAAATATTTTAGTATATATTGCTAAAAGATAAGAGCTTTTTAAAACACATAACCACAATATCATAACATCTAAGAAATTTTAAATTCCTAAATGTAATCAAATATCCGGTTGGTATTCAAATTTACAATTATGTCAATTTTTTGAAACACTGAATCAGTATCCAAATGAAGTTTACATACCAGGATTGGATAATGTGCCTCTTAAATCTCTTTTAAGCTATAGGGGTGTGTGTATCTTGTAATTTATCTGTTGAAGAAACAGTTATTTATCATCTTCCACATGCCTGGATTTTGCTGATTGTACCCTAATAATATAATATATTCCTCTATCTTCTGTAGTTCTTATAAAATTGTGGTTGGATATAGCAGTTTGACCAGAGTAGATTCATTTTTGCTGGGGGAAGACTGTTGATGCTGTGTTCTCTTGCCTAAAGGTTCATAATGTCTGATTGTCATGTTCTGGGATGTTAGCAACTGTTGGTGATTAACGCTTAGGGATCTTTAGGGGTTACCCAATGGTTATAATTACCTAATCCTATTATTCTTTCTTCATTTAATTAGAATATTTCTATAAAGAGAAACTTCTCTTTATCTAGTATTTGGTTACTTTGTAGTAGCATTTTTCTAAGATAAGATAAATGCTTAACTTTTTTCCCTTTAGTTACCAATTTCCAAAATGAGTTGGTTAACTAGCATCATCTACTGGTAGCTAATTAGTTTTGCTTTAAATATCATTATAAACTCATGGGCTCAATATACTTGATATGTTTCAACCCACAATAGTTATTATTCTAATACTCAAATTGTTCCATCTTTGCCCTGTGGAAGCTTTTTCATGCTTGGCTCCTGTGAACACATCAGTTAACTCAGCAAGCCTGGGTTGGTCAAACACTGCACATTCTCAAGAAGGGCCTGTTTTTGTGGCCACTGGCTAGATTATTACTTTCCTAGGGCTGCCATGACAAATTACCACAAACTACATGGCTTAAAACAGTAGAAATTTATTGTCTCCCAATCCTGATGGAAGCCAGAAATGTAAAATCAAGATGTGGCAGGGCCATACTTCCTCTGAAATGGGGAGAATCTTTTCTTGCCTTTTCAGGTTCTGGAGTTGCCAGCAATCCTTGGTTTTTCTTGGCTTGTAGATATAGCACTCCAACCACTGCCTCTGTTGTCACATGGCTATCTTCTTACTGTGTCTGTGTCTCTTTTCTTATAAGGACACCAGTCATACTAGATTAAAGGTCAACCCTCCTTCAGTATTACTTCATCTTAACTGATTACATTTGCAATGACCCTATTTCCAAATAAGGTCAAATACTGAGGTAATGGGGGTTAGGACTTCAACATAACTTTTTGATTGATAGGACTCAACCTGTAACAGCTGGTTCCTGGAAAATGAACTCTTGAAATGCACTGATTAAAAAAATAAAAAGTTCTGGGGCACCTGGGTGGCTCAGTCGGTTGAGTGTCTGACTTTGGCTCAGGCCATGATCTCATGGTTTGTGAGTTCAAGCCCCACGTCGGGCTCTGTGCTGACAGCATAGAGCCTGGAGCCTGCTTTGAATTCTGTGTCTCCCTCTCTCACTGCTCCTCCCCCGCTCATGCTCTCTCTCTCTCTCTCTCCTTCAAAAATAAAAAAAAAATTAAAAAAAGTTCTGATAAAAGTGTTTTGCATGCTTGGAGTTTTGAATCCAACTGTACTGGTTTGTCTAGGTAGTTTGTACAAACAAACGTGATTATGGTAAAATCAACTTTCCTTTAGGAGATCTGAAACTTCAGTAACTATAGCCTGTATGATTGACCCCCCAATAAAAACCCTGAACATCTAGGCTCAAGATATCTTCCCTAGTAGATAACATGCTGCACATGTTGTCACAACTCATTACTGGATGGATTAGCACATCCTGTTCAACTCCACTGGGAGGACTCTTGCAAGCTTGCACCTGGTATCCTCCAGATTTCACCTTATGTGCCTTTTGTTTTGCTGATTTTTATCACTGAACTGTAATAAAGTATAACTGAATAGAATGACTTGTGAGTCATTCTAACAAATCATGAAATTTGGGAGTGGTCATAGGAACCCCAACACTGCTCCAAAGCCCTTTTGACATAAACCTAGTAAATGATGATAGTCTTCTAACTTCCTAAAGGGACAAGAAGTTCCAGGGTGATCAAACATTTCTCCAAGGAATCCTGGCTCCTTTCAATGGGAAATAATAACTCAAAGACTGTATTCTGTATGCTAAAGATGGGCTTACCTTGGGGTACCTGGGTGGCTCACTTGGTTAAGCATCTGACTTTGGCTCAGGTCATGATCTCATGGTTTGTGAGTTCGAGCCCTGCATCAAGCTCTGCGCTGACAGCTCACAGCCTGGATCCTACTTCAGATTCTGTGTCTCCCTCTCTCTCTGCCCCTTCTGCACTCATTCTCTCTCTCTCAAAAATAAATAAAACATTACAAAAAAATTTAAGGATGGGCATACCTTAAATACAACTTATTCCAGGAAATTACACTGAATTTTAGAATAAACTTTCAAATGCCAAATAAATGTTTAAAGTAGTTGGTATTTAAAGACTCAAGGAAGGCAGAAGTATCTGGATTTGATGACATTCTTACCTCTAAACAATTCTCTTCCTTACCTAGTTAACTGACAAAGTTCAGGAAAAGCTCTTCTGAAGGCAAAAAATATTTGAGTTAATCATTTTAAACTATAATCCAGAACTACAATCAGTAAAAAGCAAAAACAGAAAATTGGATAAAGGGGAATAGAGCAGGGGCAGGCATCTAAGTGCCTAAATATTTCTTCCTTTCTAATCATGACCAATATTCCTTTTTGAATAGTACTAGAAAACAGATGTACTGTTTCTAATTTTAATTACAATTAAAGGTATACAAAGGAGGTTATCCTTAAAATTTTTTTAATGTTTATTTGTTTATTTTGAGACAGATGGAGAATGTAAGCAGGGGAGGGGCAGAGAGAGGGAGAGAGAATCCCAAGCAGCCTCCCCAGTGTCAGTGCAGAGGCTGACATGGGGCTCAAAACCATGAACCTTGATATCATGACCTGAGCCAAAACCAAGAGTCGGACACTTAACTGACTGAGCCACCCAGGCACCCCACTTATCTTTACAATATATATTTAAAAATCAAGAAAACAGCTAGTCCTATCTGTCACTCTTCTTTTCTTTATAGTATTATGCTTTTTGTTTTTTTAATAAACTCCTTCCCTATGCTAAAGTTAAAAACATAGCCAATCTATATTTTCTCCATAAGGATTTTGTATTACCAGTATTATTTTTTTTAGCTCATACTTATATAGAATTCATTACATGCCAGGCACTATTCTAAGCATTTTTATTTTAAGATTTTGTTTTATATCTTATTTTAAGAGAAAGAGAGGGGGAGAGGGGCAGAGGGAGGGAGGGAGAGAAAGAGAGAGAGAGAGAGAGAGAGAGAGAGAGAGAGAGAATCTCAAGCAGGCTCCATGGTCGGCACAGAGCCTGATGCAGGGCACGACCCCACAACCCTGGGATCATGACCTGAGCTGAAACTAAGAGTAGACTGAGCCACCCAGATGCCCCCAAATTTTATTTTTAAGTAATTTCTACACCCAACATGAGGCTCAAACTCACAACCCCAAGATCAAGAGTCACATGCCCTGCCAACTGAACCAGTTAGGCATCCCTTAAGCATTTAAAAAAATTCATCTACTATTTATAAAAACCCTATGTGGTCAGTGCTGTTCTTATCACCATCTCATAGATGAAGAAGCAGTCACTGACAGGTTACATCACTTGATCACAAGGTCACATGGCTAGTAAGTGGTAAAGCCATGTCTCATCAATCTAGACTACAAGAACTTTGAACACCTCACCAACCCACAGGATTTCACTTGTTCATTACACTGAGAACATCGTGCTTATTTTACCTGGTAAGATACCTTGCAAAAATACACGCATGCCAGAGAGTGGAAGAATCACACAAAAATTTAGGAACCTGAGACCTTGATGAAGTCCCTAGAGGTGTAGTACTAGAGTATGCCAAGATATTCTCTTCAAAATGAAGGACAGGCTGCCATGGATCAGCCCACCACCACCACTTAGAAAGAAACATGGTCCTATATGGACCTCTTTAAAGTCTGGAAACAAAATAAACCATATTTTAAAGTGCTGTTTTGCCCCATTTCCTGAATAGCCCATAAAGCTGCCAGTTTTAAATGGGGCCCAGGACAGAAAAGGCAGTGTAGCAGGCCACTGTGGCAGTGCAAGATACTTTGTTATTTGGATAGTAAGATCTAGCAAACTCAGTGGCATTTGAAGTATCGGTGGTGGATGATAAAGCAGCTGTATAAAGTTACCAGTAGGCTTTGATAAGATAATCACACTACAACTAGAGCCCCACAGAGCAGGGTTTTTCAACCTCAGCACAATTAGCACGTTGGTCACTCCTAATGCCGCAAGGAGCTGTCTTGTACATTGTAGGATGTTTAGCAGTATCCCTGGCCTCTCCCCACTAGATACCAGTAGCACTCCCCTCCAAATTATGATAAACAAAATGTCTTCAAACACTGCCAAATATCCCCTAGGAAGCAATACTGCCCCGGGTTGAGAATCACTGCTTTAGAATAAAGATATGTCCTCTGCTGTAGATGATTATGCTACTTTTGAGAAACAGCTCCTTGCTTGGTTTTTGGGTCCTGCTTAAAGAATGACCATGGGGCACAAGTGACCATGTGACCTGATCTACCTTTAAGAACTGGGTGTTCTAACCCACCAGTTGAATGTACTAGCAGCAATCCATCATTGAGTGGAAGTGATACTGTATCAGACAGCTATTCCTATCCTTCAGTGCACAAGATGATAGTTCTCTACCTTATTTAAGTCAAATGTGACCTCATGACTTGCTTTGAACAACAAGCAGAAATGACTCCTCTGGAAGCATTTAATTGCCAATATGCACTCTCCAACGTGTTCTTCCCTTGCCACTATGATTACAGAGCAGAAATAAATATAAAGATGCAATGGTGATCTATCATATAGATAATAGCTGCCCTATAGTCACCCAGGCTCGCAGAATTTTACATGAGAATAAACAAATCTTTTTTTTTTTTAATTTCAAGCCATTATTTGAAGACTGGTTATTACCACTACATAAGAAGCTGATCCTGACTTTAAAAAAAAAAGAAAAAAAAAAAAAAAAAGAAACTGATCCTATGACTACAAAAGGTTATATATACAATGAGGTTAGCACAGGCCCCCAAAGCACAAATAAGCCTTAAAAACAAATGGCTCAAACACCCATGGCATACACTTCACTAAATCTATGAACCTGCAGAGTTCCCTATGATAAAAAAAGAAAGAAGTCAGGCCTGGTTTAAACATGGTTCCATATGACATTGGCATTACCCCTAACAGAGGTGGCCTTGAAACACAGCAGAAAAGGGAAATCCTCCCAGGAGGCAGATATACAAGTAGTTGTATCACAAGGTGGTTGTTCCCTATGCCTGAAGAGAGAGATGACCAGAGGTACATATCTAAGGTTTGGCTACATGGGCTCTGTCATCAGTACTTGCTCAATATGCTCATGAACAAAATGGCCTTGTCAGCAGGAATAGAAATTACCTTGGCTCAACACAGATGCCCCTCACCAATGTTTACCTGCAACTCCATGACATGCCAGGCTACCTTACACTTCCATGTATTTACTGGCTACCCTCCTCCTCTCTTGAATGCCTTTCAACTACCCTCTAGCATAACCACCTTACTCTTTCAAGACTCAGATCAGCAGTCACTTCCTCTTTATTCTTTTTTTTTAATTCCTAATGTTTATTTATTTTTGAGAGTGAGAATGAGTGGGGGAAGCGGCAGAGAGAGAGGGAGACACAGAATCAGAAGCAGGCTCCAGGCTCTGAGCCATCAGCACAGACAGAGCCTAACGTGGGCCCGAACTCACGAACCCGTGAGATTATGACCTGAGCCAACTGCTCAACCGACTGAGCCACTAAGGCACCCCAGTCACTTCTTTAAAGTCCTTCTTAGCATACAACCCTGTATCCATTCAGAGCCCCTTCTTTCCCCCTCACTCACAAATCCTCAATCTAGAGTCCACAGACTGCCAGGAATCTGTAAACAAAACTCATAAACTTTGACAGGAAAAGAATTATATCATTCTTTTTATTAATCTCTACCTAACTTTTATCATTTCATTTGATTATAAATGTAGGCAAAACAAAAACAAAACAAAACAAATCCATAGTATTTTCTGTGTCTTGGTCACCAACAGATATCACAGGTAGTTTCATATCAAATTACAGTTATTGCAGACATCAAAATATCATTTATACTCATCATTACTTCATGCCATGTTTTTCTGGTTAAAGAGCTTCTGCTCTACACTGGGGGGAAAAAAGCTATTTGCAACAACAGTCTCTCTTCTTAAAAGCACACAAAACATCAAGAGTGATTCTTTTAGGACCTCTTTCTCTAGCCTTTAGGGAAGGGAAACGGCCTTCAATCCTTCTTCTTAGGAAGCAGAGAACAACTGATTTCTTCCCATTAATATTGCTCTTTGAAAGGAGTCATCTCTCCCTCTCCATCTTAAGGCTCTTGGAAATTGATATGGTACATAGAATGACGGTGGTAACTAGTCCTAATAGCACACAGTACTTAATACTTTCCATTCCCAGAAACCTGTATACAAGTTTATTAGTCCTATTATTAAACTCTTGGCTTCTCTAGGACAGGGAACATTCCTCAGCTGTGTTTGTATTTCCAGTTCTAACAAGGCCAGAGCACAGTTAGTACTTAATTCACGTCTAGTGGATGGATGACTTGACAGCAACAAATGGGCAGTCAGCAGCAGAATCAGCAGAGAAGACAGGAAGCAAATATGGCAGAGACTATTAGTTCCCACCCAATATAGATGCCTACCCCTATCCCCATTGATTTGGTCTACATGTTCAGCTAAAAGCCATTTCAGAACCTCACTTATAGCCAAATGACTAAGTTCTGGTAAATGAGATCAGAAGAAACAGTGTGTGGGTAATTCTAGAAAGATTTCTTTCTTTTTTTTTTCTTTTCAACATTTATTTTGGGGAGAGAAAGCATGAGTGGGGGGGGAGGCAGAGACAGAGGGAGAGAGAGAATCTGAAGCAGGCTCCATGCTGTCAGCACAGAGCCCAATGTGACCTGAGCCAAAGTCGGATGCTTAACTGACTGAGCCACTCAGATACCCCTAGAAAGATTTCTTAGAAGATGAGAAGTGTGCCCCCTTTGTTCTCCGCCTTTCTTTCTTCAAGTTTCTGATTTTTTTCCACAAGACAAAGAGATGAACTACTATCCCGTTTAAGCAATGGTTATTTCTTGTTTCTAGCAGCCAAACACAATTGCTTACTGATAAGGTAAAAAAGAGACTCCAAGCAACAAATCTGTGATCTAAGATGCCAACAGCCATCTTAGCTATGCTTCAATTTAATGATGATAAAACATAAAATATTTCCACTGAAATAGGGGGTAGAGTAGGAAGGAAGACTAAACAAAGAGCCTGTAGTCTGCAAAGGTACAGCACTATTATAGTTCAGCTGGAGGGGTGTTTATAGTAGTGTGATACAGTGACAAGATTTCATAATACTGTACTATAACTTCTTGCCAACATTTGGAAGTTATGTTCTAGAACAGTACTGTGGCTTATAAAACTGTGACTGGCAAGACCAAATTATATGAAAATAAGAAGTTAGAAAAAATAAACATTTTGATGAAAGATGTTAAATCAGCTGTTTAAAAGCTGTTTGAATAGGGGTGCCTGGGTGGCTCAGTCAGTTAAGCATCCGACTTTGGCTCAGGTCATGATCTCACAGTTGGTGAATTCAAGCCCCGCATCATGCTCTCTGCTGTCAGTGCGGAGCCTGCTTTGGATCCTATCTCCCTCCTCTGTCTGCCCCCCCTCTGTTGGTTTTCTCCTTCTCTCACTCTCTCAAAATAAACAAACTTTAAAAGACAATAATAAGGGGCACCTGGGTGGCTCAGTCGGTTAAGCATCTGACTTCGGCTCAGGTCATGATCTCAGGGTCCGTGAGTTCGAGCCCCGCATTGGGCTGTGTGCTGACAGCTCAGAGCCTGGAGCCTCTTTCAGATTCTGTGTCTCCCTCTCTCTCTGACCCTCCCCTGTTCATGCTCTGTCTCTCTCTGTCTCAAAAATAAATAAACATTAAAAAAAATTTTTTTTAATTAAAAAAAAAAGACAATAATAAAAGCTGTTCGTATAAAAAAAATATCAGTGACCTTTCTACAGATTAACCTCCTTCAAGTTCCCAAGTAATGCTGTTGTTGTAAGCAATAAGGTTGATTTCCTCACATATTATGCAAACTATTCTATTTCACAAAGATTTTGAACCTGCCTTACCTGGATTGCCATTTAACATCTTTTGTACTTGTATTTTTATTTTTACTTGTTAAGGCTCAGCAAAATTTTTCACAGTTCTTAGCAAATATATCATTTTGGGGGAGTGTTTTTTATCCTTACATTAAGAAAATGGAAAATAATCTGATCTCTCTGTAGATTACTGTTAATAGATTGAATATGTCTCCCCAAAATTCATATAATGAAATACTAACCCCTAATGTAACAGTATCAGAAGGTGGGGCCTTTGGGAAGTGATTAAGTCATGAAGGTAGAGCCCTCATAAGTGGGATAAATACACTTATACAAGAGAGCCCAGACAGCTCTCTCCCACTTTTGCCATGTGATAACACAATAAGAGGACAGCCATTTCTGAACCAGGAAGTGTGCTGTCAGTAGAAACACAACTTGCTGGTACATTGACCTTGTACTTCCCAGCTTCCAGAATTGGGAGAAATAAATGTTTGTTGTTTAGGCCACCTAGTTTATGGTATTTGGTTATAGCAGCTCAAACTGACTGTGACAGAGGTCGTCTTCTATTTCTCCATTCCCCTGAATTTAGGCTAGCCTGGTGAGTTGCTTTTGGAAGGAACATTATGAAAGTTGTGAAGCCTAAGCCCCAAAGAGGGCTTGCAGCCCTGCAGCTTCCACCTTCACTTTTTTAGAATGCTGCCCTGAAAATGCCATGTAAGGATGCCAGACTAGCCTACTAGAGAATGAGAAGCCATACTGAGAAGGCTGAAGGACTTTAATGGACAGCCAGCACCAAGTGCAAACATGCGAGTGAGGACACCTTGGACCTTCCAACTCAGTCAATTCTCCAGGCAGTTTCAACTACATGAGAGTCCAGTGAAACCAACAGAGGTACTGCTCAGTAAACCTACAGAATGATGAAAAATTATCAATCTCTTTGCCCTCAGTCGTTAGGTTTTGGCATAGTGTGTTAGGCACCAATATAAAAACAAAACTTTAAAGTAACAATACTTAAAATAGTACCTTAAAGATGAGAAAAATCACTCAAGATTTTTGTTTTTATCTTTAATTCACCGATTGTAGTATTCTGAAGGTCATGCTGACTCCAATGCTTCATTCCACTATGATTTAAAAAAAGTAAAATTATGGTGCCTGGACGGCTCAGTCTGTTAAGCATCCAACTTCGGCTCAGGTCATGATCTTGTGGTTCACAAGTTCGAGCCCCACGTCAGACTATGCTGACAGCTCAGAGCCTGAAGCCTGCTTCAGATTCTGTCTCCCCCTCTCTTTCTGCCCCTCCCCCGCTCATGCTCTATCTCTCAAAAATAAATAAACATTAAAAAAAATGAAATTAATGTATGAAAGTACAACAGGGAACCATTAAAGGACTATGCATGTGGTAAGTAATATGTGATAGGCACTTCAGAAAGAGTACTCTGGTTGCACTGTAGAATGGACTGAAGCGAGAAAAGACTGAAGCCAGGGTGACCCATAAGACTGTTGGAATAGTCCTAGTGAAAGAGGTGAGAGGCCTGAACTATCATTACTGCTGCTGCTACTACTATGATATTTATTGTGTATTTATGATGCACCAAGTACTGTAATAAGAAACTTACTTATATTTTCTCATTTAATCTTTGTAATTACTCTTCAAAATTTTTTTATTTTGAAATAGACTCACAGGAAGTTCCCAAAATATGTGCCAGGAGGTCCCAGGTACCCTTGGTCTACTTTCCCCCAATGGTAACATCTTGCATAACTATGATAAAATATCAAGACCAGGAAATTCACATTGGTACAGTCTACAGAGGTTATTCAGGTTATCACCAGTTATATAAGCACTCATTTGTGTGTGTATAGTTTTGTACAATTTTGTAACATATGTATATTTGTGTAACGACTGCCACAATCAAGATACAGAACTGTTCTATCAAGAGGCTCCCCTCTCCCTGGTTCCTAACCCCTGGTAATGATTAATCTGCCCTTCATCACTACAATTTTGTTATTTAAAGAACATTATATACATGGAATCATACAGTATGTAACCTTTTGAGAGTGGCTTTTTTCACTTGAGAGTCTTCCAGGATGTTGTATGTATCAGTAGCTCGTTCTTTTTTATTGCTCGCTCTAGTGGTCCATGGTATAAATGTGCCAGTTTGTGTAACCATTCACTTGTTGAAGAACATGTGAATTGTTTCCAGTTTGGAGCTATTTGTAATAAAGTTGCTATGAACATTTATGTACAGGTTTTGTATGAATATAAGTTTCAATTTCTCTGGAATAAATGCCTAAGAATGCAATTGGACAGTTGTACAACTCTGTTTTTAAACAAAGAAATTGAGGCTACAAATGTAGATCTCAAATTCTAATCTAGATAGTACACCTCTAAGTCCTAACTCTTCATACTTCTTTTAAAGGTTATAGAAATTGAGAGAAGTAAATGGGATTTAAAAAGTAATAAGAAGGTAGAGTCCACAGAACCTAACATTATTGACATGAGGGGTATATGAATAAAAAGTGTCAAAGATAATACAAGGTTCCAGCTTTACCACATAGATGATAAAAGAATAAAACATGAATTCACCTTTAGACATACTTTATTTGAGGGACCTGCAGGTCATTCTCATCTAGAATGCAATTAGGTTTATAGGATAGGAACCAGAAATCAAGAAAAAGCTCTGGATTAAGGACTCAGATTTAAGAATCATCACATTTAGATGCTAACTGAGCAAACAAAATCAAAAGAACAAGGTACAGAATGACAAGAGATCTGACCACAGAACTCTGAACAGAAACATTCACTCCTAGTGTTTTTCCACAAACAATAAAGCAGTAGGTACTATGATAGACTGCAAATTCATATTAACTTTAGATTTTACAATTATCAAGTAGAAAGAACCACAGTATACTCTCCACTCCCATTTTCATTTAGACAGAAGTAACTACAAAAGGAATACATTCTGATTAAAAAGCTTTATTACTACTGTTTAATACCATAATGGTAGATAAATGTCATTTTACATTTGTCCAATGTACAATACCAAGACTGAACCCTAATGTAAGGTATGGACTTTGGTCCAATTCTAGTTTGGTTCTAAAACTAGATAGCTTTCAGAGACATTAAAAGAACAAGACATGACTAAATATCTGTGCAAATCAGCACAGGTCTGAATCGTGGAAGAAATTAGCTTGGTTTATGGAAAGCAGCTAACTGCCAAGTAAAAACTAATCCAAATCAAAACATTCAACACAATTTTTATTTCTGGAAATTTTAGCTCCTGGCTAGAAAATCTACCCCAAATATGACATTAAATGGTGAAATTTTATTGAGCTATAAAAATATTGGTTGATTTGGCAGCCCTTTCTTTTCAAGTGAAAACTACTATTGCTATTTTACACAAGTATGAGAGCCGTGAATTAGATGAATAATTCTAAAGTGGAAGCCAGTGATGAACCATATCATCTAGGAGGGTCTTTTTTTCTTCAAAATATATCTACCTCCCTTCATATTCCCCCTATCTGAAGCGAAGTGGAGGTGATATAATGGATATGTGCGTATGATTTTTTTTTTTTTTTAGCTCCTAGATTATTCTGATACATATGTAACTCGCCACCTTCATGGAGAATTTCTGAATTAGGTCCAACTCTATTTTTAAACACTGTATCAACAGCAGGCAAAGGACCAGAGCTACAAAGAGAAAAGAGCTCAGTAGAAGGCTCAGCAGGTAAGGGCTGTACTCACGCCAGTTGTAAGCCACCTTCAGAGCTTTCTATGCCTGCTCCCTCCAGAATTCATTATGTTACATTTCAGACAATGACAAATACTCAGGTCATCATCCTGAGAAAGCACATAGTCTACTAGCAGGATAAAAATATAAAAAGAAGCTATTTTAAACATGAGAAAAACTAAGAAGCCACAAAGAATGAAAGACAGAAATTCTTCCGTTCTTGCATTAAAAGAACAACAACAAAGTACTTTTTTGTGTGCAGCTAGTAACTTGTTTGGAGACTTTCTGTCCACATTTTATTATTTTAGTGTTTTATTATGTAGCATTGGTTTTTCTATTATAAAGCTCAGTCAAGCTGAAAATCTTAATCATTATAGAACTTAATAAAACACTATTAAATGCCAGAACTGTGAATTAAAAACATTCAAACAAACCCAAATCCATATTGCATATCAAGATGGCTTAACAGTTGGCTTAAAAAAGCTTTGAAGGTCTATTTTAGAGCAAAAAATGTTATTTCTTTACACCCAGTGTTTCAAATTCCTTATAAACAGCTCCAATACTGAAATGTGTCAGAAAACTGGGCTTCTAATGATGTGGAAATAATAAGCCAATTATTATTATATTCTAATTCTGACTAGTGTTTTTTAAATCACTTGGTAATTTCCTACCCAATGTTCAACTCTGTTGCATTCTACAATGACACCTACTGGCCATTCAACATCAGCCATTAGTTCTCTAAGACAGCTCTAGCAGGCTGGTTACATAAGAAGAAGAAACACATACATACACACAGAAACACACAGACACGCACACCATCCTGCAAAAAAGCAGAGATTTGTTCACAGGTACTCACACTACAGAAATGCACCCAAAATAGAAGCAGAAGTATTCTTTATGACTGAGATAGAATTACTCTTGCAAAAAGGTAAAAAGACAATGAGTGAAACACCAAGTATCCAAATTTTTATCTGAAGTACTGATAAATATCTCAGTACTCTAAACATTTCAGAACAAACTCCAATGATCCACCTCTCTTTAACAAATGATATTCAGAGAAAAAAAGCAAGTCTTTTAATTTAGGTTCTGGGATATACTAATATAAATTATCATTAATACAAAAAGGAAAATTATACACTTGCTCATACTACATTAGTCTTTATCTTCTCAACTATAGGCTACATTTCAATCAGCTTAAATTTTAGCAATTTATAATGCTTCTTTTAAAACACCTCTCCAGTGGGCTATAAAATCAAATTTTATAGCAAAATGTAGCTCGACCTTTGGTAACACCTACGGAATGGAATTCCTATTTTATTCTACATTCCACTGTGCAAACAATTATAAAAACTCAAAAAATGTTAATTTACAGTTAATTATGTCTGTAAGTACATTTTACTTCACTAGGAAAGGTTCAAAGAGCATACTTATTAAACCTAAGAAACAATTCATAACTAGTTCATCAGACTTAAAAAGCAAATTACTTAAAAGATGACTTCCCCGCCCTACCTCCTTCAAACCACCACCTTATTTTCATAGTCCCTAACATTCACAATTCCGGGGGGGGGGGGGGGGAAATCTAGCAACTAATTTTCTAGTCATTTTCCAACTCGCACTTACCTCCTACTATAGATTTTTGCGGCTCTCCACTTTCCTGAAGATTAAAAAAAAAAAAGTATTTGTAATCAACCTTGACCCTCAAAACAAATAAATTCATGAACTATACAAACACGAACCTAGTCGCTCGTCTCAAACTAACATTATCTCTCAACCCAAATCCGTATTTGGGATAAGCTCTTCCTGATTACTCTATCCTTCATGCTTCTTCACCTACAGAGACTGCCAAGGTAGAAACCACTCAAACCAACGAAAAAAACTATTCTGACACATCAATAGGTTGCAAGACCTCTTCCAAGAGCGACAACCTAGTTATTTGGGTAAATGATAGACAACGATTACATAATGTATAGCTATAAACAGTTTGAAGGATCTGACCGCCAGTAAATGTTTCTTCTCCACACACCCTTCCCACCCCGGGAAATGGCCATAAGAAGCAATTCCTAGGATTTCTCTCAGGTGCCTGCAATGCCGCGTCCTTTTCTCTCTTGGAGCTTCATGCAAGGAAGTCGTCCAGCCCTCATGATACCGTCTTGCTCCTGCCTCTCTCCTCTCTCTGCCAGCGCCACCGCAGCCCCCCACGCCCTAGGCCCCCTTGTCGCCCCGCAAGGTTCAGCCTCCACCCGCCTCAGCTGCCTTCTCCTCACGACCCTCCCAAGCTACCTTGTCTACGCGAGGTTCCGGAACCACCAACACTCCAGCTGCCCCCTCCCCAGACCCCCCTCGTCAGTTCCTGCAGCCGAGAGAAGAAAAACCGTCCTGACCTGGCACTCTGCGTCCCCCAAAGACAGCGCCGCCGCCTACCTGTCACCCCGCTGCCTCCGGCTTCTTACCGCCACCGCCTCCCGCAGCAGCCTGCCAACTGCAGCGCAACAACCAGCCTTCCCATTGGGTGAGTCCGCGCTCAACAACTGCCTCACTTATTGGCTGGAGTATGTCTGCGGTCCTCCCCTCTGTGCAGTGTCTAAGGATTCCGGTCTCCAAGCAAGGAAAACATCACTCTTTCCCTGCCATTCTGTCCTCTACAATTACTCTTACCTCAGTCAGACCACTGATGCACAGGTGTGCGGAAAAAAATGTCGGCTTCCAGCATTCTCCATGTACCCTCCACTGAGTCCAGGAATCCGTGACCCAGTGCGGAACGTTAAATGGCCTCTCTGCTTTCCTGCGGTAAGTCACTCAGGCGACAATTTCCGTTTCCGTTTGGCTCCGGCTGGAGGGTTAATTGAGTGTCGTGAGAGGTCAGATTGCTGTCAGGTAAATTAGAGTTGGTGGGAGACTTCTTGATCAGGAATAAGAGTGAGACTGTATTCTGGGGATTGTACAAAAGGGAGAGACTAAACGGGGAAAGAGCCTGAGAGTATGTACCTCGAGGGAAGAAGATCGAAGAACTAGCAAGAGAGAACAATGAAGTCCTGGGGTAATTAGGGGTAGTTTGTAGAAGAAAGTGGTGAGAGTTACTGTGCTTACACTTTTTTCCTCCTTTCCCACCCGCAAACCCCCGCCGCATGTTTTCTGGTTTACCTTTGAACTGAATAAAATCAGAACAGCCTCAAATCTAGAAATTGTAAAATAAGAATAATTGGAATATCTGCCTCACAACAAGCATGTATGGTTTTAGGCAAGGCTTTTTTTCTGGTGTGAATGTTTATGCAGAAAGCAGTGTACGAAAATCACATTCAGTTTTATAGAGTGGTTACTATTTTTAAATTACACATAAGTAGGCGCAGGGACTGGAGGGGACACTAAAAGTTCACTTGTCTTTTATTTTCTAATGTTCTTATTCACAAGTTTAAAAATGAGGGGTAGTTGGGATATGTACTTGAAAGTCGTTGGAAAACCATAAAATTACATGTACTGTAAGTGGCATTATCCTCATTTTTTAAATTGTTTTTTAAGCTTTCGTTTTTTAATGTTTATTTATTTTAGAGAGAGCATGAGTGGAGTAGGGGCAGAGAGAGAGAGAAAGAGTAGGAGACACAGAATCCGAAGCAGGTTCCAGGCTGTGAGCTGTCAGCACAGAGCCCGATGGGGGTCTCAAACTCAGGAGCTGTGAGATCATGACCTGAGCTGAATGAAGCTGGATGCTCAACCAACTGAGCCACCCAGGCGCCCCTATTATCCTCTTATTTCATAGTTAGGGAAAATATGCCAGGCCAGGTTAGTGGAGGTTGGTCACCAAATTACAGGTTCACTCCAAACACAAGAAGATAGCTTTTTTAAAATTTCATGATCACATGTTCTTTCTTTGTAGCACTAATGACCTTGCTGGATTTTTTTGTCTGAACGGTTCTGAAACTGAAATAATTATCCGTTGTTGAGTCCTTGGCATAATTTGTTATTTTATCTAATTTTAGTTTTTATTGTGAAGTTTACATAACAGAAGGGTGTATAAAACATAAATACATTTAAATAATTATAATTAAGCAAACCCTGTGTAACCACCCTTCAGGTTAGAAAATAAAGCATTGCCAATAACTTAGAACTTGCATTTTCAGCAGAGGTGATTGCCCTTCAAGGAGGTGAAAATTTGTTCTTGGAGGAGAGGTGAAAAAAAATCTTAAAGACAAAACAGATAACAAAGACTACAATGGTTTGTGGCCCTCCAAAGAGCCATGGTATGTAAGCAGATATACAGTATATCTGTGGTATTAAAATTTCATTGGAGGGGGAGGAATGAAAACATCATAAGGGAAAAAAAATATCCAAAAATGCTCCTTTGGGGTGCAAGAATTAAAAACTAGATTGAAAAACACTGCCTTAGAAGCTCCCTGTCTGAGCTTCTATGATTCTATCTCCTTCACCAAGATGTACTACTGTCCTGACTTGTCATAAACATTCACTTTTTTTACTTTACTTTTTTTTTTTTTACTTTAATTTTTCCATCTATGATGCATTTCTAAAAAATGAAATGTTTGGCTTTTCAATTTATATAAATGGGATCAAAGTGTATTTATCTTTTTTTTTACTCTCCCTTCTTTATTTGTGAGATTTGTTCATACTTTTGCATGTAGTTTTTCATTAGGTATTCTGTAATGTGTCTATTCCATAATTCATTAATGTGGGATGTTAGGGTCATTTACAGTTTGGGGCTAGCCACATAAACAATGTGGCTAAAAAGATTTTTATAAAATATATATATTGTTAAAAATATATGTATATTTCTATTGTTACATATAAAAAAACATGAGTTTTTTTAATAACAGTGCTATCCAAATATAAGGCAAGAGCTCATATAATTTACAGTTTTCTAGTAACCATATTAAAAAGGTAAAAAGAAACAATTAATTATATATTTTATCTAACCCAGTATATTCAAATATTATTTCAGGATGTAATCAGTATTAAAAGTTATTAATGAAATATTTTACATTTTCTTTATACCATCTCAAAACCAATGTATTTTACACTTGCAGAATATTTTTGTTTTGTAAGTTTTCATAAATATAAACACTTGATCCAGTGTTTATATTTTGTAAAGTTTACAGTTGAAAAAACAGATTTGTTCACCTGAATTGTTCCAAACACACTTTAAAAATTTTTCAGTAACTGTGGCACCTGGGTTGCTCTGTTGGTTGAGCGATCGGCTTTGGCTCAGATCATGATCTCACGGTGCATGCATTTGAGCCCTGCATCAGGCCTGCTGCTGTCAGCACAGAACCTGCTTCGGATTGTCTGTCCCCCCCCTTCTCTGCCCCTTCCCCCTTGCACACTTTCTCTCAAAAATAAATAAACCTTAAAAACAAATTTTGTAGGGCACCTGGGTAGCTCCGGCAGTTAAGTATGTGTCTGACTTCAGCTCAGATCATGATCTTGTGGTTTGTGGGTTCGAGCCCTGTGTTGGGTTCTGTGCTGACAGCTCAGAGCTTGGAGCCTGCTTCAGATTCTGTCTCTCTCTCTCTCTCTCTCTCTCTCTGCCCCGCTCATTTTCCTCTCTCTCTCTCAAAAATAGTAAGTAAACATAAAAAAAAATTTCCAATAACTGACTTGAGGATCCGATTTTAAATTTAAATTAAAATGACATAAAAATTCTAGCCACACTTTAAGTCCTAGTGGCTATGATACTGAATAGTGCAGGTCTAGACCTTAAGGTATTCAGATGCTCAACATTTCTAGGTCAGGCCAGTTTTTCACAATGGTTGTGCTAAGTCACATTTTTACCACCTGGGTACGAAAGTGGAAAGCACATCACAATGTGTTTTCCTCAAATCTCACAATCTTGCAAGGTAGGTTTTATGCTCATGTTATATGAGGAAACAAGTTCAGAGAGATTAAATGATAGGCCCAGGAGTTTATAGCTATTAATGGTGCATCCAGGACTTGATGTCAGATCTATATAGCACTAAAGTCTGCACTTAAGTAGAATTCTGAACTTCCTTCAAGTGATCAGGATATCATTGTTTGATTTATGACTATTGGAAGTGGAAATAATTTTTTTTCCTGTGTTTGTATTCTTTTTTTTAATTATATTTTTTATTTTTTTTAATTTACATCCAAATTAGTTAGCATATAGTGAAACAATGATTTCAGGAGTAGATTCCTTGGTGCCCCTTACCCATTTAGCCCATCCCCCCTCCCACACCCCTCCAGCAACCCTCAGTTTGTTCTCCATATTTATGAGTCTTTTCTGTTTTGTCCCCCTCCCTGTTTTTATATTATTTTTGTTTCCTTTCCCGTATGTTCATCTGTTTTGTCTCTTAAAGTCCTCATATGAGTGAAGTCATTTCTTTCTCTGACTAATTTCACTTAGCATAATACCCTCCAGTTCCATCCACATAGCTGCAAATGGCAAGATTTCATTCTTTCTGATTATCGAGTAATACTCCATTGTATGAATATAAGTGGAAATAATTTTTAAAAGAAAACAAAAGTTTCCCTAGAAATTGTGTTCAACTTTTTGAAAAGTCATTGAAATATTCGATTTAGTAAGGGACTCTTTCTGAAATATTTTAATGAGGTAAAAGAGAAAACATTGAATTTATTAAAAGAAATTAGGAGAAATGAGTGTATGTATACTTTCATGTTTTCTTTCAAAGATTTATCTCCCACATTACTTAGTATTTTTTTTTTTAATTTTTTTTTTTCAACGTTTATTTATTTTTGGGACAGAGAGAGACAGAGCATGAACGGGGGAGGGGCAGAGAGAGAGGGAGACACAGAATCGGAAACCGGCTCCGAGCCATCAGCCCAGAGCCCGACGCGGGGCTCGAACTCACGGACCGCGAGATCGTGACCTGGCTGAAGTCGGACGCTTAACCGACTGCGCCACCCAGGCGCCCCATTACTTAGTATTTTGAACATAGTAATATTGTAACTTTGAAATAGCCTTCATGCATGGTAATGCTTCCATTTTCATTTTCCCAGGTCAAGCTATTTTATCAAAAAATGTTGATGTTTTGTATTCTTTTCCAAGTATATCGATGGTCAATTAGAGTTAATATTCTAGAATTGATACTTGCCAAAATGAGGGTTTGTCTTGTAATCTCTTTAAAGATTTTTGAATGAAACATTAAACAAAAAAAGTTTTTTAAAACATGGTTTGAAGAAGCCAAGACATCATTCTAATTAAATACTTCTAAAATTATTTCTTTTATAATAATGTATTGAATCTCAAAAGTTAGCCTGAAATCTGAAACTGTAATTTTTTTCCCTTTATATTATTGAATCCACCAAATAATAATAATAAGGAAATAATGGATCAGATGTTTTCACTTAAAATTGTGAATGTTGTCCTAGCTTGTGTTTGGTAGCTTGGTTTTTATTCTTTTTTAAATGTAAAAATCATCAAAATAATGTTTTGTGATTATCTTAATATGTCTAAATATAAAGCGTTGGTTAATTTGTCAGAATTACTATGTATAATTCCCACCCTCCCCCCATATTCTGAGAACTATTGTTTAATGGTATGAGCATTTCACATAATGTGTCTTTAGTATACACTATGTAATAATTACCTCTGTCTTCTAAAATGCAGTGTAAGAGCCCTGCCTTATTATTGGGCCTGTTCATAGTTATAAATGCAGAAATAATGCTAGTGATTATTTGGTTTGGTTTTATTTCTGGAGAGTGGTGATTATAGAATTGCTACTGGTAACCTTAAAGAAAAGGGGGTATTAATTCATACCCCCTTAATTTGAAATTCATAACAATTTAACTGGGGACTGACCTGAAGTTTATTTTTACATTATCTATAACAGTAACACTAGTGGGTAGGGCTCCTGCCTGGCTCAGTCAGTAGAGCATGTGACTCTTGATCTGGGGGTGTCAAGCCCCACCTTGAGTGTAGAGATTATAAATAAATAAACAAACAAACAAGAAACACTAGTAAATTTGGTCTTTATTATAACCATTACAGGCATATTTTATTTAAGGAGCCTTTGGAGTCCTAAGGTCTCCATTGATCTAATTCAGTAGTCAGCGAACCAAAGCCTGCTGGGCAAATCCAGCCCATTGCCTGTTTGTGTACTGCCCGTGAGCTAAGACTGGTTTTTACAGATGAACATTTGGAATGAATTTGATAACTAAGGAACACTAACTTTATGCCCCAGTTAAGCAAAATACTATCCCTAAAAAAAGGGAATTTAATTTTTTTCATCAGACCTGTTTTACAAAAAATTGTACTCAGTTATTCTTATATTTTGAAAAAAAATTTTTCTCTCATGTAACTACTTACAAAACACCCTTTTTAAAAAATGTTTATTTATTTATTGTTTGAGAGAGAGAGAGAGAGAGAGAGCAAGCCAGGGAGGAGCAAAGAGAGACAGGGAGAGAGAAATTCTAAGCAGACTCTGCACTGAAGGCGGGGCTCCAGCTCACAAACAGATCATGACTTGAGCTGAAACCAAGATTCAGACGCTTAACTGACTGAGCCACCCAGGCGCCCCACCTACAAAATATCCTTGATTTTACCTTTTGTTTCACAAAGGCCAAGATATTTACTATCTGGCTCTTTACAGAAAAAGTGCATATGATCTTAAATACTTAAACACAGTAACACTGCATTTTAAAAGAATCATCTAAACAAAGCAGGTAACAAAACAGTATGTACAACATTGTCGCTATGCATATTTACACATTATAAAAGGACTAGAAAGAAGGAACAGTATTGTTGCTTGGAAGTTAGGGGCAAGGGCTGTGAAACCAAACTGCAAGGTTCAAAACCAGTTGGACCATTTACGATTTTTGTTACCTTCAGAAAGTTGCCTTATTGGAGCTTCATTGTCTCCATCTGTAAAATGGTGACAGTTACTGGAATTTAAGTTCAAAGAGTTGTTTTAGGAGTAATGGAGTTAATACATGTTAAAGCACTTTGGTGCTCCTGGCAGAGAGCACAATAAATGTTTGCTGTTCTTAAAATGAAAGGAACAAAAGTAAATGGGTATCTCTGAATGGTGGGAATATTGACTTTTTCTTTTTAAAATTTGTACATGTGTATTTCCTAAGTGAACGTAAACTAGTTATGTAATAAGATGCTGTTTGTAAAACCTATTAACTCAGAATTTTCAAATATTTATTTGACTCTTCTTTTAAAATATTAACAAATGTTTAGGTATTTTATATCTACAATCTGCATAGTAAACTTGGGTGCTTGATATCTACCATCTGCATATTTCTCTTTTATGTTAATCTTATCGTTTAGACATGGCCCATGGACATGGACATGAACATGGTCATGGTAAACTAAAACTTCCAGATTATAAACAATGGAAGATAGAAGGGACACCATTAGAAACTGTCCAGGAGAAGCTGGCTGCACGAGGGCTAAGGGATCCATGGGGCCGGTAAGAATAATTAAATAATTCAGATAGAATTTATTCTAGAGGATCAGTATCTAAGTTCCTTTTCTTTCTTTTTTTTTAATTGTTTTAGCTATTCTAGGTTCTTTGTAGTTACATTTAAATTTTAAAATGAGCTTTTCAGTTTCTACTAAGGCTGCTTGAATTTTAATTGAGATCACATTAACTCATAGCTCAATTAGGGATAATTGATGTCTTAACAAGTTGAATCACTATATAGTATACCTGAAACTAATACTACACTGTCTGTTAACTAACTGGAATTTAAATAAAAACTAAAAAAAAGAAACTTGGTGTCTTAACACTATTGAGTCTTGTAGTCTATGGACAGTTTAGATTCTGTTTAATTTTCTCAGCAGTGTTTTATTTTATATACAAGTCTTATGTAGATTTTGTTAATTTTATCTTGAATTCCATATTTTTGTGCTATTGTAAATGGTATTGTTAAACATAAATTTTCAATTTTCTTTGCTAATATGTGAAAACACAATTGAGTTTTATAGATTGACTTTGTATCTTGTTACTTTGCTAAATTCACATTTTTCTTCTAACAGATTTTTTTTACAGATTTCTTAGAATTTACTTAATGATCCTTTTGTCTAAAATCAGTGTTACTTCCTCCTTTTCAATTTGTAAACTTTTTATTTCTTGTATTATTACTCTGGCTAACACTGCTAGTATAATGTTGAATAAAAGTGGTGTAAGCAGACATCCTTGCCTTGTTGCTAATTGGGGGAAAGCATTCAGTCTTTCACCACTAAATATATTAGTTGGAGGGTGGTCATAGATGCCCTTCATCAAGTTGTGGAGTTCTCTTTAGTGGTAAATGCTTTTTCTGCAGCTACTGAGATGCTCACATTGTTTTTTTGTTCTGTTAATATGATGAATTACTCTTATTGATTTTAAAATCTCAAACCAAATCTTGCATTCCTGAACTATAAACCTTTCATCATGATGTTAGTATCCTTTCATATATTACTGGATTCAGTTTTCCAAAATTCTGTGGAGAATATTTGCATCTATGTTCATGATGGATATTATTCTATAGTTTTCTTCTGATATCTTTGTCTGGTTTTGGTATCTGAATTAGATGTGATTAGCTGTCATGTATTCTAGTAAGTCAGATTTTTTAGAGTTTAAGTGTATTTTGTTTTTTATAACATGATTTCTTCCACTTATTCATCCCTATCTGTGAGAGACTTTTTTTCACTAGAGGTCTTTGACTTCTGTTTACTTCTCTGTTCAGGATACTCTGAAGAATGATTGCCAGGGCAGGAAGTCAGTCTTCTAAAGCTCAGTCTGCTATGACAGGGAAAAGCTGTGAGCCTCTGGAATAGTAATAATAATGTTGAGTGTTACATACCCTCTGTGCCAGAATATATCATACTTTACCCTGTTTAATCTTTATAATAACACTATAAGGTAGATAGTAATCATCATTGAGTAAAAGTGGAAGCGAGCCCTGACAGGTTAAGTAACTTGTGCAGCCTAAGAGGCTGTGAAGAATCTAAGTGGCAGAGCAAAGTTTAATACCCAAGTTTCTAACTTCTCTTTATATGATGCTGTAATGACTGTTGTGGGCAAAGCCACACAGCTGACCGGTAATGAATAGGCTGAAGTGAGTCTTACATTTGGGAATTCTATAAAATCCTGATTATTAATGGCTGTGAAGTGTGAAATCATCAAGTCTTTTTTCTTCTGTTTTATATGTGAAACGTGGGCATATAGACCTAATTATCTTATGTCACAAAAGACTCCTATTGTGATCCACTTAGATTATCTTATATAGGGTTGCATTTAAGTCTGTTAGATTGAAAATTAAGTCTGTTTTACTCAGTGAATGTACATAAGTTATGTGTGATTATAATTTTCCCTTTTTTTTCCTCTAGCAATGAAGCTTGGAGATACATGGGTGGCTTTGCAAACAATGTTTCCTTTGTTGGTGCATTATTAAAAGGATTCAAATGGGGATTTGCTGCATTTGTGGTAGCTGTAGGGGCTGAATATTACCTGGAGTCCCAGAAAAAAGAGAAGAAGCATCATTGAAGATAATACCTGAAAGTATCTTAAAGGCTTCTTAACTCTCCTATAAAAATAAGATTTCTTCAATGTACCCTACTCATCTGTGTGTTTTTCCCTAAAAATACTATTAAGATTTAATAAAGTATGAATACATTTGCTGGTCTTTTTTGTCATTAAAAAAAAAAAATGTCTTGCGGCATGTGGGTGGCTCAGTTGGTAGAGCATGGGACTCTAGATCTTGGGGTCATGGGTTCAAGCCCCACATTTGTTGTAGAGATTATTTAAAGTCTCAAGCCATATCAGATTTGGTTTGAAATATGTGGGGGATTGAGTACCAGCAGTTGCGCATTCTGCACAATCAGAACACTAGCATATATCTGACCAAATGGATATGTTTTAACAGGTTTTGTTTTCTGTTTTTCCAGGTTTTTTTAGTTATAATGTTTGCCATCTAACTACTTTTAAGTGTGCAGTCTGTAGTACTAAATACATTCAAAATGTGTAACCATAACCACCATCCATCCCCATAACTTTTCGTCTTTTAAAATGAAAGTCTACACCTATTAAATAAGTCCCCATTTCCCCATCTCCCAACTATTGGTAACCACTGTTCCACTTTCTGTCTCTATAATTTTGACTACTCAAAAGTACCTCCTAAATGGAACCATAAAGTATTTGTCCCTTTGTAACTGGCTTATTTCACTTAGCATAATGTCCTCAAGTTTCATTCATATTGTAGCATGGGTCAGAATTTCCTTTCTTATTAAATCTGAATAGTATTCTATTGTATGTGTATGCTAAATTTTGCTTATCCATTCAACCATTGATGGACACATGGTTTGCTTCTACATTTTATCTATTGTGAATAATGCTACTATGAACATGAGTGCACTCCAGTATGTTTTTAGATGGGAATTGGCCTTGCTGTTTTTACCATCCTCCGCAGGTGGTATAGATTATACTATAAAACAATTTACAGCCCAGTTCTGGTTGACATATCCATGTACTGTGTTCATTTTTCTTTATTGTGATGTTATCTACTCTTGCCTTAGTTCTCATTATCCTCATGATGTGAAAAGTTTGACATTTTTCCCCTGTATTTCTAACAATAAACCACATTTTTCCTACATTGAATTTTTAAATTTTAATTAAATTTCTAAGTAAAGTTGAGACTTAAAACTGAGCTTGTTGAAGAGAGGTAATATTTTTTCTTGAATAACAAAGTTAATATAAAACTCCAGGATATTTTTTTCCTTTGTTAATTTCTTCTTTATAAACCTAAACTTGAGAAATCAGTAAATACATGAGGTAAGAATTCCCAATAAGCTGATAGTAGTAAATGGAATGTGGTTAAATGAAATAATAAAAAAAGACTGCAAAAGATAAGGAAAGTGTTTAAAAAGGAACAAAGAACAAGAGGAAAAATAAAAATAGCAAGATGGTAGATTTAAACTTAATCATATGAATAATTACATTAAATGTAAGTGGTCTAAAATTGAAACTCTAAAACTTTCCAATTAAAACACAGGTTGTTAGGGGCACCTGACTGCCTCAGTTGGTGGAGCATATGACTCTTGATCTTGGGGGTGTGAGTTTGAGCCCCACATTGGGTGTAGAGATTAAAATGGGTACCCTCTCATAAAAAGACAAAACTATCAAAGCTCACTTAAGAAGTAGGTAACCTGGGGTGCCTGGCTTGCTCAATCAATATAGTGTGTGACTCTTGATCTCAGGGTCATAAGTTCAAGCCCCATGTTGGGTGTAGAACTTACTTTAAAAAAAAAAAAAAAAAGTAGATACCCTGAATAGCTATGAGTAAACTCATTTGCTGGGTTAGGTGCAGAAAAGATGGAAAGTGCAGTGCTTGACACATTTATGATAGAGAAAAACAATAATTTTTTTCTCCTATTTTTGAGTTTTTCTTATCTATCACAATTTTTTCTGGAAGCAAGGAGTGAAGTTTTCCTTACATTCTATTAATTTGAAAACTATTGCTTTAATTCCTTGGGAACTGCAAAGCACACAAATCACTGTCATCTTAGCTACTGCCATTGCTTGGACTAGAACCAGTTAAATGTGATACTCATTCTTAAAATGTATGATCAAAGGACAATTGGAAATAATGTTAATTAAGTATTAGCCTCATAAATAAGCACTGTAGATGATTATATGTAAAAGTATTATTAGTCCCATTTTGTGTGTAAGGCAAGTCCATAGTAAAGTAACAAAGCCTATGATGGCACAGCTAGTAAGTTCCAGAGTTAAATTTTCAACCCAGGTCTGACTCCATAGTAACCACTATATTACATTAGCTATCATGTTGGTATGTGATAAGTACTATAAGATGCCATAGAATTATTCTTTTGGATCTTTTCTCAGAACTATCTAATTATGCTTGAAGTAAACTGTAAGGATTTTTAAAAATCTAAATTATGGCATGTAATATTTAATGAAAAACAACAAATAGTGAATATAGTAATTTTTCTGTATTCCTGTACTTTGTTTTGCTTTTAAAGTGTATTTAATTTAGAGAGCTAGAGAGAGAACACACACGTGCACATGGGGCAGAGAGATAGGGAGACAGAGAATCCCAGGCAGACTCTGTGCTGTCAGACTGTCAGCATGGAGCCTGACACAGGGGCTCAACGTGAGACTCAAGTTGGGGCTCATGGTTGGGAACCATGAGATCATGACCTGAGTTGAAATCAAGGGTCAGATGCTCAACTGACAGAACCACCCACGTGCCCCTGTATCCCTGTACTTTGAAGGAAACTCTATTTTGATACACCTAATGAAAGAGGTTCACACATTTTAAAAAAAGTAACATGAGAGAGCACTTCAGGGGACAAGGTGGTATAGAGAATATATGTAAAGACAAAAAACATGGAAAGAATAGGAACTTAACCGTGTGAGTGGTTAATATGATAGAAGAAAAAATTAGAAGAAAATGAAAAAGGAAAAGAAGGGTTTGCAGGATATTGGCATGATGGAAGCAGTAGAAACAAGCAGAACTTAGTGTTCAATATATATTTACAGCCATGGGGTGTATTTACAGTCATCCACTTGCTGCTTCCATCAAATGTAGATTTTAATGATACTGTGGAAATGAAGATGCTATGTATTGGGTTTTAAAGGAAATGCAGTTTGATATTAATGTAAATTTGTTTAACTTCATAGAGAGAGGACATTGGCAAGGCCTGCTTAATTAGGAGCTAGAGAGAAGTATTCCGGTAAAAATAATTTCAGTGCTATCCTTGATTCTTCTCCTTCTCTTCCCTATTTCTGATATTTACCATTTTTCTTTTAAAAAGTTGGTTATCAGATTATAGATTCATTTTCTAACATGATGGTCCCCCAAATGGAATATACATAACTCAGGGAATGTGCAAGACCATCTACTGGGGAGAGAAGAGAAAACATTTAAGCTTACATACGTATTTTTTTCTTTTTTTTTTTTAAAGGTATATGCAGCTTTATGTTTATTGCAGCATCATTTAAGCTTACATATATTTCTTTCATATTTAATAAAAATGAATTCAATTTTACTAATGTTTATTGTACAGATTGACAGTGGGATTTCCTCTCATTTTGTGGATTCCAAGTGGAATCCAATGTTCCATTGTTCCAAGCTAACATGCAGTGTAGACACTGTGCCCTTGGTTTCAGGAGTAGATTCCCATGATTCATCACTTACATACAATACCCAGCGCTCATCCAACAAGTGCCCTCCTCAATGCCCATCACCCATTTTCTCCTCCTCCCTCACCCCCCCTTTCAACCCTCAGGTTGTTCTCTGTATTTAACAGTCTCTTATGATTTGCTTCCTTCTCTGTTTGAAACTATTTTCCCCCTTCTCTTCCCCTATGGTCTGTTAAGTCTCTCAAATTCCACATATGAGTGAAAACATATGATATCTGTCTTCCTCTGACTGACTTATTTCACTTAGCTTAATACTCTCCAGTTCTATCCATGTTGCTGCAAATGGCAAGATTTCATTCTTATTCATCGCCAAGTAGTATTCCATTGTATATACATACCACATCTTTATCCATTCATCAGTTGCTGGACATTAGGACTTTTCCCATAATTTGGTAATTGTTGATAGCGCTGCTATAAACACTGAGGTACATGTGCCCCTATGAATCAGCATTCCTGTATCCTTTGGATAAATTCCTAGTAGTGCTATTGCTGGGTCATAGGGTAATTCTATTTTTAATTTTTTTGAGGAACCTCTACACTGTTTCTGCACCAGTTTGCATTCTCACCAACAGTGCAAGAGGGTTCCTGTTTCTTCACATCCTCACCAACATATGTTGTTGCTACTCTAGCTGGTGTGAGGTGGTATCTCAATGTGGTTTTGATTTGTATTTCCCTGATGATGACTGATCTTTTCATGTGTCTATTGGCCATCGGGATGTCTTCTTTGGAAAAGTGTCTATCCATGTCTTCTGCCCATTTCTTCACTGGATTATTTGTTTTTTGGGTGTTGACTTTGATATTTTCTGTATAGATTTTGGATACTAACGCTTTATCTGATATGTCATTTGCAAATTCTTCTCTCATTCCATTGGTTACCTTTTAGTTTTGTTGATTGTTTCCTTTTCTGTGCAGAAGCTTTTTATCTTGATGAGGTCACAATAGTTCATTTTTGCTTTTATTTTCCCTGCCTTTGTAGATGTGTTGCATAAGAAGTTGCTGCAGCTGAGGTCAAAGAGGTTGTTGCCTATTTTCTACTCTAGGGTTTTGATGGTTTCCTGTCTCATATTTAGGTCTTTCATCTATTTTGAGTTTATTTTTGTGTATGGTATAAGAAGGTGGTCCAGTTTCATTCTTCTTTACGTTGCTGTCTAGTTCTCCCAGCACCACTTGCTAAAGAGACTGGTTTTTTTCCATTGGATACTCTTTCCTGCTTTGTCAAAGATTAGTTGGCCATACATTTGTGGGTCCATTTCTGGATTCTCTATTCTATTCCATCAGTCTGTGTATCTGTTGTTGTGCCAATACCACACTGCCTTGATGATTATAGTTTCATAGTAGAGGTTAAAGTCCAGGATTGTGATGCCTTCTGCCTTGTTTTTCTTTTTCAACATTACTTTGGCTATTCAGGGTCTTTAGTGGCTCCATACAAATTTTAGGATTGTTTGTTCCAGCTCTGAGAAGAATGCCAGTGCAATTTTGATTAGGATTGCATTGAATATTTAGATTGCATTGGGTAGTATTGACATTTTAACAATATTTGTTCTTCCAATCCATGAGCATGGAATGTTTTTTTCCATTTCTTTGTGTCTTCGTCAATTCCTTTCATAAGTCAGGATAGAAGGAACATACTGCAACGTCATAAAAGCCATGTATGAAAGGCCCACAGCTAATATCATCCTCACTGGGGAAAAACTGAGAGCTTTTCCCCTGAGATCAGGAACATGACAGGGATGTCCACTCTCACCATTGTTTTTTTTTTTTTAATTTTTTTTTAACGTTTATTTATTTTTGAGACAGAGAGAGACAGAGCATGAACGGGGGAGGAGCAGAGAAAGAGGGAGACACAGAATCGGAAGCAGGCTCCAGGCTCTGGGCCATCAGCCCAGAGACCGATGCGGGGCTCGAACTCACAGACCAGGAGATCGTGACCTGAGCTGAAGTCGGACGCTTAACCGACTGAGCCACCCAGGCACCCCTCTCACCATTGTTTTTAACATAGTGTTGGAAGTCCTAGCCTCAGCAATCACAAAACAAAATGAAATAAAAGGAATCCAAATTGGCAAAGAAGCAGTCGAACTTACACTTTTTGCAGATGACATACATGATAGTCTACATGGAAAACCTGAGAGACTCCACCAAAAAGCTGCTAGAACTGATATATGAATTCAGCAAAGTCACAGGATATAAAATCAGTGTATAGAAATCGGTTGCATTTCTATACACCAATAATGAAGCAATAGAAAGAGAAATCAAGAAAACGATCCCATTTACAATTGCACCAAGAACCATAAAATACCTAGGAACAAACCTCACCAAAGATGTAAAAGATCTGTATGCTGAAAAGTAAATAAGCTGCCTTAAAGGGGAAGTGGGAGTTCTACCCTTCAAAGCAGACAATAAAGGAACTTTTCAGCAAATTGTTACAGACTGTACTTTGTATGTGCTTGGCTTGTGGAATTTGTTATCAATTAATTAGTTTTAACTAAACTAATCTTCAAGAAGTAGCTAAGTGGCTTAGAAAGATTTTCACAAAGACATTGCTGATTGAAGCTAATACCAATAATGCAAAAACAAGCAAACAAAAAGAAAATAACAGAGCTATGAACCCTGTCAGCATCATTACTAGGTGAATACAATGATCTAGTCATGAAAAAAGTCAACCAAAAAAAAAAAATCAAGAAGACCAAAATATGAACGTGGACCCACTATCAGTACAATGAACCCTGCCCTAAGAGCACATTGATCTGAAAAAGAGAGAGACAGAGAGAGAGACAGAGAGAGAGAGAGAGAGAGAGAAGGAGGCAAACCATAAAAGACTCTTAACTCTAGAGAACAAAATGAGGGTTGCTGGAGGGGACGTGAGTGGGGAGTGGGCTAATATTACACTATATGTTAACTAAGTAGAATTTAAATAAAAACTTGAAACATAAAAAAAAGGAAAACAGAGTACATTGATCTGCTATATTAACTCATGATAGCATGTAGTCATCATGATCAGCAAATATTTTGAAATATGTTTAATCTTTGTCTTACCTTTAACTTCCATGTTTGTGTATTTTTTTAATATTTATGTTATTTTTGACAGAGAGAAAGCGTGCTTGAGAGTGAGTAGGAGAGGGGCATAGAAGGGGGGGAAAGAGAATCTGAAGCAGGTTCTGCTCTGATGGCAGGGAGCCTGACATGGGGATCCAACTCATGAACCATGAGATCACTACCTGAGTCTGACACCCAACTGAACCACACAGGCACCCCTGTTTGTGTATGTTGAATGCACGTAGATGATAATATTTACATATTACATATAAAATGCTAAGACAAAGATTGGAATTTAATGTGATTTCTCCTCATAAGAGTGTTGTTATTAAAAAATAGCATTCAGGGGCTCCTGGGTGGTTCAGTAGGTTGAGCATCTGACTTTGGCTGAGGTCATGATTTTATGGTTCATGGGGTTGAGCCTCTGTGCTGACAGCTCAGAGTGTGGAGCCTGCTTTGGATTCTGTGTCTCCTTCTGCTCCTCCCCCAATCATGCTCTGTCTCTTTATCTCTCAGAAAATAAACAATAAGGAAAATTGTTTTAATAGCATTCAAAAAACTCATCAAAATTTTTAAAGCATTTTTTCAATTTATAGTTTATAACATAAAACCCAGGTAGTATACAACAAAAATTAAATGTTATTCATGGTACCTGTCATTCAGTTGGCAACAGGAGTTTCAAAATTTGATATAATCCTTGTGGGTCCTCAAAATCCCCAAAGTTGCCAGGTATTCAAATTCAAATGCTATGCTAATAAGAGTGGAATCCTCAGTGAGTTCTGGTTTACCTCCAACAACAATTTGTGAGGTAGTGGGGAGAGGGTTTGGAAATTTGTTTGTGTTTTGGGTTTTTTGGCTTCAAAAAGATTTTTGTGAAAAAAAAATAATTAAAAAAAAGATTTTTGTGGGATGCTTGGATGGCTCAGGTAGTTAGGTGTCTGACTCTTGGTTTTGGCTCAGGTCATGATCTCCCGGTTCATGGGTTCCAGCCCCGCATGGGGGTTGGATTCTCTCTCTTCCTCTCTCTCTACCCCTCCCCTCTCTGCTCTCTCTCTCTCAAAATTTATAGATAAACATAAAAACAATTTTTTGTTGTTTTAGGTTGGAAAATCAGCTTCATAAACTAAAAGACTAGAACACCTAATGGAAATTGCATTTACTTGCCAATGACTCTATCAGAAAGGATCTACTTCAAAGAGAAGTTTTACCTTAATTTTATATATTATGTTATATATAAAAGTACATATTAATATTTTGTTATGTTGTATTATATTATTAAATATTATAAATATTATACATATAATAAACTATATTCAAAATGCAAACTCAGATAAAGATTAAATTGGTAAATGCGATATATTGTTTAGATTGAATTATCTTTCATACACATAATTTAAAACATAGCTTTATAGCTATTTTTTAAAAAGACAAAAACCCTTGTCTTAAGTCTGTGTATTTTTCTGTTTAATTTCACATGCAAAAAAAAAAATGAAGTAACTTTTGAAATGTGGCCTCAAATTACAAAACTGAAAAGAATTTTGGTCATTGCTAAAGTCTTATGTTTCTGGGAATCTATTACAAAATAAGAACACTATGTACACTTAAAAAGTAAATCAGAAAAAAAAAAAAGTAAATCAGGTTTTGTGCCATTTGGAAAAGTCATACATTTTCATTCTGTGTTTTAAAGCTAAAAGAGTACTTTTTTTTTTTTTTAAAGCAAACTCTATCCCCAACATAGGGTTCCAACAACCCTAAGATCAAGAGTTCATGCTCTACCGACTGAGCCAGCCAGGCACTCTAAGAATTAGTTTTAATAATGTTCCAAACAATGCTCTTCAAAGCAAGTTATAGTTAAAAAGAAATATTTTGTCTGGAGGCTTGTAGTGCCTGGCTGGCTAAGAATTAAGAAAGGAATGTTTGCAGCCTGGGAAACGGCTGGTTGAGAAGCAGCAAAGCAGACCAGGAAAACCGGGTCTCCTTTGAAATGTCAAGGCTGAAAACAGCCAGACCTTGCTTGTGGATCAGCATGTTTTCTTTCCCACTCTGTAAATGCTTAATCTAAAATAGTAAAACAATTCCCTTCCTCTGACTATACACTGCCCCCTCACGTTCGGCTCGGCTCACCAGCCTGTAAGTCACTACCCTGATTGTACTTATCGCCCGATAATTTGTGATTATGCTTTGCTCCTGCTTTGAAACTACACGTTCCTTTCCCCTGCACCCTTTAAGAAGTACTAATAAGATTGTCAATAAAAACCGGAGACTGAGCTTTGCTTGGGACCATGGCCACTAGAACGATTGGTCTCCTCATTTTCTCCTTTCACGGATTCAGGAGTCTGGAGTAATGTCATTCGTCGCCCCAGGGTTTACTGGTCAAATCCAGCATTTGGTGACCCCGACCAGGTTCGTGGCAGCGACGATTTGACGGCGGAACCCTTGAAGAAGGCAAACTGAAACTACTGCGCAGTAAGTCATCCAAGCGTGCTTAGGTTATCTGATTTCCAGGGCATTGTTCGGGCTTGGGTTTCTTAAGATGGAACAGAACTCTGCTGAACAAAAACATTACATCAAAGTTCTCTGACAGCTGTTAAAAGCTAGCAGAGCAACGGTTACTGAGGCTCAACTTCAGAGCCTTTTAAAAAGTGTTACTGAAAACAATCCTTGGTTTCCTGATAGAGGAACTCTAGACCTTGAAGTAAGGGAGAGAGTTGGTAAAAATTTTAAAAGATGTCATGAACAAGGTAATCTTCCCTTTACGATGTGGGGAGTAATTAGAGCAGCCTTAGTCCCTTTACATACTGAACAATCTACTGATCCTACAATTGCTTTCTCTAAGGAAGCTCCTCCTAAAGTTCCTATGGACGGGGACAATCTCCCACGTCCTCCTATTTGATTGGGAGCCATACCGCACCCCACCACCCCCACCCTTGTCCACTACTAACAATGCAAACATTCCTTTCTTAAATCTTAACTAGCCAGGCTTTATGAGCCTCCACAATTTTGCTTTTGGATTTTTACCAATTAGAGTATTTGTAAATTAATTAAATCTCATTATAAATAAAGCATTTAGTACCATATGTTCCACCTATGCTAATTTTAATTACTCAGTTCCCAAACTGAATTTGGAAATAATAAGAGCATTAAACCTACATTTTCCTGCTGAGTTGGTAATAAGCCAAACATCCTTCTAAATTTAGTTATTTAAAATGTTAACTAATAGAATTTAAATTAAAATTTAGGGGAAAAATTAAATTAGACATTTTTACCTTATTGTAAAAGAGCAAAGAGATTGGAAAAAAATTTGCACTATACATGTTTTAAAAACTTTTATATTTGTTTTATTTATTTAAGTAATGTCTATACCCACCGTGGGGCTTGAACTCACAACTCAGAGATCAAGTGTACACATCTCCAACTGAGCTAGCTAGGTGCCCCTGCATTATACATTTAAATGAATACAACAATTAAGTGAATGTTGTGTGGTTATAGCTATTCTTGTGCTGTATGTATGATATATTTTATTTCATTTATTCTCTTGCTACAAAATTTCCATGGGAAATACTGACTATTCAGGAACATAGTACTGAAGGCCAACTTTGTGGTTCATAATAACCATAGCAATAACTGTCCTAAAAATAAAGAATGCCTGTGTCAGTGCAGGTGGCATCATTTTACTGAGAAAGAATCAGGTTCACAGGTGGTGGTAGCATCTGGACCTGGGAATCCCATGTCATAGTAACATAATACTAAAGCATGAGGGTTTAACACAGATATACAGTCTTAGAATTATATCTTATATGCAGACCAGACTTTCTAATGAAACATATAATTAAAACTGAAACTGTATCTGTAGATGCTAGATAAGTTCTAACAAGGAAACATGTCACAATTCATATATTTACAATACAGGGATTAAACTCAAGGTATTAATTCCTTAATTCATTATCTGTAAATGCTTCCTTATATTTGATTTGGGTTAATCAGCAATTATAAGTCTAATCTATCAATTTCTACATTTATAAGAAAATGAATGAAATCTTTTATAGCCTAAACCCTGTACATACTTTTATTATAGCACTTATAATGCATCATAATTATTCATTTCCTTGTCCGACTCCCTTATTAAACTATGGCCTCCTTGAAGACAGGGACTATACCTATGTGATAGGTGTTTAGGAAGTGTCTGTTGAATGAATAAACTCATTAGATGTCTAAAAATATAAGTGAGGTGACAGAAATGATTTGTCACAGATAAACACTTCATTTATGAATCTATAAATGTTTAGGGAATGAAGAATTGGGGAGACTCCTATATTTTCCAATGTCTAAGAGGCTTCCAGGATTCCAACTGCCTATCAGAAAACTGACCTTATTTACAAAAAAGTTGTGACGGTGACCTGGGCATGTATTCTGGGATTGGATGGCCCTTCCCCAAACCCATGGCAAGGATATTAGAACTGAGTTAGGCCTAAGCTTTTTGACACATGCTGTATAACCTTTTCTTATTTGTTGAGTTGGTGATACAAATACCATCAGAGGTTGTGACCAATTTCTGCTGAATGCAACCAATTATTCTATGGCCATTGCACACAATAAACATTACTCCTTCAACACATTGGTCATTTGTTTTGTTTTGTCAAAATTACAAGGAAAAGAACTCCTGAGTGCAAATAATGGGGCATTCTTGCCCAACCTTTCTCCAAGATCCAAGTCAAGGAGGTCCATGGAGTTGCAACAACAAAAGAGGCAGACATTTCAGTTTCTTTTCTTTGTATTCTATTCATTCACTTAAATATTTAGTGAATTATTTAATTACTTAAGTACACATGCACACACACACACACACACACACACACACCACATCTTCTTTAACCATTTACCTGCTAATGGACACTTAGTTTGTTTCCACATCTTGGCTATTGTAAATAACGCTGCAATGAACATGGGGGTGCAGATATCTTTTCAAGTTGTGTTTTCATTTTCTTTGGATAAATACAAGGAGAATTGCTGGATTATATGGTAGTTCTACTTGTAGTTTTTTGAGGAAATCTCCATACTGTTTTCCATAGTGGCTGCACCAATTTATATTCCCACCAACAGTGTAAATGGGTTCCCTTTTCTCCACACCTCACCAACACTTATTACCTTTAGTCTTTTTGATAATAGTCTGACAGATATGAGGTGACATATCATTGTGGTTTTTATTTGCATTTCCCTGATGATTTAGCAATGTTGGGCATCTTTTCATGTACCTATATGTTTTCTTTAAAAAATGTCTATTTGGGGCGCCTGGGTGGCTCAGTCGGTTAAGCGTCCGACTTCGGCTCAGGTCACGATCTGGCAGTCCGTGAGTTCAAGCCCCGCGTCGGGCTCTGTGCTGACTGCTCAGAGCCTGGAGCCTGTTTCAGATTCTGTTTCCCTCTCTCTCTGAGCCTCCCCCGTTCATGCTCTGTCTCTGTCTCAAAAATAAATAAACGTTAAAAAAAAAAATTTTAAAAAATGTCTATTCATCAATTTTGCTTTTTAAATGAAGAGTATAAATTCTCATTGAAACTTCTTTTTTTTTTTGATGGAAAGAGAGAGAGAGAGAGAGTAAGCTGGGGAGGGGCAGTGTGAGAGGGAGAGAGAGAGAATCGTAAGCAGGCTCCACACCCAGCACAGAGCCCCACACGGCGCTTGGTCTTAACGATCATGAGATCATAACCTGAGTTGAAATCAAGAGTCAGGACACTTAGGGGCACCTGGGTGGCTCAGTAAATTGAGCATCTGACTTCAGCTCAAGTCATAATCTTGTGGTTCATGGGTTCGAACCCCACATGGGGCTTTGTACTGACAGCTCAGAGCTTGCAGCCCACTTCAGATTCTGTGTCACCCTCTCTCTCTGCCCCTCCCCCACTTGCGCTCTGTCTCTCTCTCAAAAATAAACATTAAAAAAATTAAAAAAAAATTAGTCGGGACATTTAACCAAATGAGCCATCCAGGCACCCATTTAAACTTCTTTTTTTTGGGGCGCCTGGGTGGCGCAGTCAGTTAAGCGTCCGACTTCAGCCAGGTCACGATCTCGCGGTCCGTGAGTTCGAGCCCCGCGTCAGGCTCTGGGCTGATGGCTCGGAGTCTGGAGCCTGTTTCCGATTCTGTGTCTCCCTCTCTCTCTGCCCCTCCCCTGTTCATGCTCTGTCTCTCTCTGTCCCAAAAATAAATAAAAAACGTTGAAAAAAATTAAAAAAAAAAGATAAAATATTCTGCATGGTGAAGGAAATAATCAGCAAAACTAAAAGGCAACCAACAGAATGGGAGAAGATATTTGCAAATGATATATCAGATAAAGAGTTAGTATCCAAAATCTATAAAGAACTTAACAAACTCAACACCCAAAAATCAAATAATCCAGTGAAGAAATGGGCAGAAGACATGAATAGACACTTTTCCAAAGAAGACATCCAGATAGCTAACAGACATGTAGAAAAATGCTCAACATCTCTCATCATTAGGGAAAATCAAATCAAAACCATAATGAGATACCACTTCACACCTGTCAGAATGGCTAAAATAACAACTCAGGCAACAATAGATGTTGGCGAGGATGCAGAGAAAGAGGAACCCTTTTGCACTGCTGGTGAGAATGCAAACTGCTGCAGCCACTCTGGAAAAAAATGTGGAGGTTCCTCAAAAACTTAAAAATAGAACTACACCATGACCCAGCAATTGCACTACTAGGTATTTATCCAGAGGATACCGGTGTGCTGTTTTGAAAGGGCACATGGACCCCAATGTTTATAGCAGTGTTATTGACAATAGCCAAGGTATGGAAAGAGCCCAAATGTCCATCAACTGATGAATGGATAAAGAATGGAATATTACTTGGTGATCAAGAATGAAATCTTGGCATTTGCAATAACGTGGATGGAACTAGAGTGTATTATGTTAAGTGAAATTAGTCAGAGAAAGACAAATATCAAATGACTTCACTCATAGGTGGAATTTAAAATACAAAACTGGTGTACATAAGGGAAGGGAAGCAAAAATAATATAAAAACAGGGAGGGAGACAAAACATAAGAGACTCTTAAATACAGAGAACTAAACTGAGGGTTGCTGGAGATGTTTTGGGTGGGGGGATGGGCTAAATGGGGAAGAGGCATGAAGGAGGACCCTTGCTGGGATGAGCACTGGGTGTTATATGTAGGTGATGAATCACTGGATTCTACTCCTTAAATCATTATTGCACTACATGCTAACTGAGTTGGATGTAATTATAAAAAACTAAATTTAAAAAAAATGGGCCAAAGACCTTCATGGACATCTCACCGAAGAAGACATACAGATGGCAAATAAGTATATGAAAAGATGTTCCACAACATATGTCATCAGGGAAATGCAAATTAAAATAACAATGAGATATCACTACACTCTCTTTACACCAAATGTTGGCAAGGATGTGGAGCAACAGAAACTCTCATACATTGCTGATGGGAATACAAAATACCAGCACTTTGGGAAAAGTTTGGTAGTTTCTTGTTGGAGAACAAGAAGCTGGAGGCACCATAAGAATGTCCTGAAGGAAAGGGACAGAGCAGCAAGAAACTGAAAGCAGTTTCATTCCCAGGATGGAAGGCTGCCCAGACTGCTCGTTCTCTCCAGAAGGACATCATACAGGTGCTAGGCCTGGGGATAAGAATGTTTTTTTCTGGTGCCAGATGTACTCATGACCCAGTATGGAATACACTGCAGGTGCATGACTTGTCAAAATGCCATATACTATGTTGTATGTGCTTGCTGTCATCAGACAGTTTGCAAAAATAAAAGAGGATTGAGCCAGGGGACCGATGGCTTCGGCTCCTGGAGAGTCTTAGCCCCCTGCTTTCTAATTCTCTCGTCACTGCACCTTTAGGACCTGTCTCTACAGTTTCTTATAAAACCAAGCATACTCTTGCCATACAATCCATAAATCCTTCTTCTTGGTATTTACTCAAAGGAGTTGAAAATTTACATCCACATGAAAACCTGCACATAGATGTCTAAACAGCTTTATTCATAATTGCTAAAACTTGGAAGCAACAAAGTGTTCTTCAGTAGACATATGGGTAAATAAACTGTGGTCATGAAAAGACATGGAGGAACCTTAAATGCATATTACTAAGTTAAGGAACCCCATCTGAAAAGGCTACATATGTTTCCAACTCTCTGACATTCTAGAAAAGACAAAACTATAGAGACAATAAAATGATCAGTAGTAGCAGTATCTCTATATGGAGTGGGAGTGAGGGGCATTCTATTCTCAATATAGCTACTTCTAGTTAACACTAGTCAACAGGTCTCTCTGATAGGGCTCTAGAGTTGGACTCCCTGCTTTTGAACCCAAGCTCTTCCAATTATTACCTACATGACTTTAACCTCTGGTTACTTAATTATTCTGCCTCTATAACCCTCAGTTTTTTTCAGTAATAAAATGAGGATAATGGTTCTGCAGAGAATAACATGAATTGATCTGTATAAACAGCATATTAATATTCCCATGATAAAATAGTAGCTACCATGTACTGCATGCCTATTTTCAAATGGTACCTCCCCTTGTCAAAATATCTTTGCAGGCTCTAGGAGGGGATATGTGCGTGATAGCTTCTCCACTGGAGTCTGCCCTGAGCCATGGGGAAACAGCCCTATTTCTAAATTCAGTGTTACGTACTAAAGCAGTATGTACTCTTCAATGTCTGACTTCTTGCCATTAGCACAATGATTTCTTTCCTAACATTTTATTTTTAATGTTCAGTCAAAAAGAAAGGAAAACCAGAGTGTCTGAACATTTGCTTTGTGTTGCAAAAGGGCTCCTTGCTGTGGGGCAACAGCATGGAAATAGGTCATCTCAAGTAAGGAACAGCAGCAGTATGACTCGGAAATGCCACATCTGTGTCAGCGTGTCCCTCCAGGCCTGGGACATCACTGAACCAGTTGGTGGCATTAGGCTCTGATTATTTTTCTCTCCTCTGACCTTGACTCTCTCTGTCATACTCTGTACTCAACACATTTCCTTTAGTGCTTCATGAAGGCAGATGACAGATAGAACTCTAACAGACCATAAGAGAAATCAGATGGACAAGGAAACTAAAGAAATACAGTAGAGGGATGTGTGATCACTAAAACAAAAGATAATTGAATCCTGGCTGACAAAAAGAAGGGGGTCAAGGACAGAGTCAATATTTAAGGGGCAAACAAAGCAAAGGAACTCTATCTATAAAGAGACTGAGATGGAATGACCAGAAATGTGGGAGGTTCATCTGGAGAGAGTGGGCTCCTTTAAGCAAAGGAAGAAAGGGTTTCAATAAGTGGGTAAGGGGGCAGGTCAAATATGTCCAACTAAGATGAGGTATGCCTGTTGGATTAGGAAACTTCAACAATCTTTTCCCTCTCCACTTTGGAAGCTCTGGCAGCCAGGCCTTTCCTTTGCAGGTGAGAGGTTAAAAAATTCCTCTTGCTAAATCTGAACAATCTAAAGGAAAAATATGAAAATACTGACAATGGAAGTTCCCCAAGGAAATAGCACAACCAGATTATCCAGTGAGATGATCAGAATGGATTAGACCCATTTAGAAGCTCAGAGCTTCCCATCCACTTTTGTTTGCTTGTTTGTTTTACTTATTTATTTTTAAAATTTTATTATTTATTTTTATTAAAGTGTTTTATTTATTTTTGAGAGACAGAGAGAGTAAAAGCAGGAGTGGGGGAAGGGCAGAAAGAGGGGGAGACACAGAATCCAAAGTAGGCCCCAGGCTCTGAGCTGTCAGCACAGAGCCCAACACAGGGCTTGAACCAAGGAACTATGAAATCATGATCTGAGTCGAAGTTGGAAGCTTAACCGAATGAGCCACCGAAGTGCCCCAAAAGTTTATTTACTTTTGAGAGAGAGCATACAAGTGTGCGTGCACACATACACACACACGGAAGGGGCAGAGAGGGAGGGGGAAAGAGAGAATCCCAAGCAGGCTCAGCACTATCCGTGCACAGCCCAACAAGGGGCTCGATCTCAGGAACCATGATACCATGACCTGAGCTGAAATCAAGAGTCAGTTACTTAAATGACTGAGCCACCCAGGTGCCCCTGCCTGTTTGTTTTAAAATCAACTTTATCAACGTGTAGTTTACATAAATAAATACATTTATTTAAGGTGTACAGTTTAATGACTTTTGACAAATATATACTCCCATGTAACTACCATCCAATCAGTGTACAGAATATTTCCATCACCCCAGGATTTTTCTTATCCCCCTTTATAATCAACACTTTCAGGCAAACACTGATTTACTTTCTGTCACTAGAGATTTGTTTTTTTCTGTTCTAGAATGTCATATAAATAAACTATATAGTACTTTATGTACTGTAAAAGAAATCATACTTGTACGTTTTGTGTGTCTGGATTCTTTCACTCAGCACAATATTTTCTTCCCAAACCTTTCATTTAAAAAATGTTCAATCATTTTACAGTAAACACCCATATACCTACTACTAGATTATACTACAATTGACTCTTGAACAATGCAGGGGATTAGAGGTACCAATCACCCATGCAGTCAGAAATCTGCATAAATTTTGACTCATCAAAAACTTAACTACTAATAGTTAAGTTTTTGACTCATCAAAAACTTAACTACTGTTGACCAGAAGCCTTACCAATAACATAAACTGTTGATTTCTTTCAATAAAGTAAGCTAAAGAAAATGTTATGAAGAAAATCATAGGGAAAAGAAAATACATTTATAGTAGTATGCTAAAAAAATCTGCATATGTTAACCTTCACAGTTCAAAGGTCAAATGTTTTAGATTCTACTATACTTGTTTTAACACATTCTTTTGTTCATTTTTCAATCCATCTTATTTTTTGATGTGTTTTAATTTTTTATTTTTTAATTTTTTCAGTATATGAAATTTATTGTCAAATTGGTTTCCATACAACACCCAGTGCTCATCCCAAAAGGTGCCCTCCTCAATACCCATCACCCACCCTCCCCTCCCTCCCACCCACCATCAACCCTCAGTTTGTTCTCAGTTTTTAAGAGTCTCTTATGCTTTGGCTCTCTCCCACTCTAACCTCTTTTTTTTTTTTTTCCCTCCCCCCCCCCCATGGGTTTCTGTTAAGTTTCTCAGGATCCATATAAGAGTGGAAACATATGGTATCTGTCTTTCTCTGTATGGCTTATTTCACTTAGCATCACACTCTCCAGTTCCATCCACGTTGCTACAAAGGGCCATATTTCATTCTTTCTCATTGCCACGTAGTACTCCATTGTGTATATAAACCACAATTTCTTTATCCATTCATCAGTTGATGGACATTTAGGCTCTTTCCATAATTTGGCTATTGTTGAGAGTGCTGCTATAAACATTGGGGTACAAGTGCCCCTATGCATCAGTACTCCTGTATCCCTTGGGTCAATTCCTAGCAGCGCTATTGCTGGGTCATAGGGTAGGTCTACTTTTAATTTTCTGAGGAACCTCCACACTGTTTTCCAGAGTGGCTGCACCAGTTTGCATTCCCACCAACAGTGCAAGAGGGTTCCCGTTTCTCCACATCCTCTCCAGCATCTATAGTCTCCTGATTTGTTCATTTTGGCCACTCTGACTGGCGTGAGGTGATATCTGAGTGTGGTTTTGATTTGTATTTCCCTGATGAGGAGCGACGTTGAGCATCTTTTCATGTGCCTGTTGGCCATCCAGATGTCTTCTTTAGAGAAGTGTCTATTCATGTTTTCTGCCCATTTATTCCCTGGGTTATTTGTTTTTCGGGTGTGGAGTTTGGTGAGCTCTTTATAGATTTTGGATACTAGCCCTTTGTCCGATATGTCATTTGCAAATATCTTTTCCCATTCCATTGGTTGCCTTTTAGTTTTGTTTGTTGTTTCCTTTGCTGTGCAGAAGCTTTTTATCTTCATAAGGTCCCAGTAATTCATTTTTGCTTTTAATTCCCTTGCCTTTGGGGATGTGTCGAGTAAGAGATTGCTACAGCTGAGGTCAGAGAGGTCTTTTCCTGCTTTCTCCTCTAGGGTTTTGATGGTTTCCTGTCTCACATTCAGGTCCTTTATCCATTTTGAGTTTATTTTGGTGAATGGTGTCAGAAAGTGGTCTTTCTGACAGGTTTCAACCTTCTGCATGTTGCTGTCCAGTTCTCCCAGCACCATTTGTTAAAGAGACTGTCTTTTTTCCATTGGATGTTCTTTCCTGCTTTGTCAAAGATGAGTTGGCCATACGTTTGTGGGTCTAGTTCTGGGGTTTCTATTCTATTCCATTGGTCTATGTGTCTGTTTTTGTGCCAATACCATGCTGTCTTGATGATGACAGCTTTGTAGTAGAGGCTAAAGTCTGGGATTGTGATGCCTCCTGCTTTGGTCTTCTACAAAATTACTTTGGCTATTCGGGGCCTTTTGTGTTTCCATATGAATTTTAGAATTGCTTGTTCTAGCTTCGAGAAGAATGCTGGTGCAATTTTGATTGGGATTGCATTGACTGTGTAGATAGCTTTGGGTAGTATTGACATTTTGACAATATTTATTCTTCCAATCCATGAGCAGGGAATGTCTTTCCATTTCTTTATATCTGCTTCAATAACCTTCATAAGCTTTCTATAGTTTTCAGCATACAGATCTTTTACATCTTTGGTTAGATTTATTCCTAGGTATTTTATGCTTCTTGGTGCAATTGTGAATGGGATCAGTTTCTTTATTTGTCTTTCTGTTGCTTCATTGTTAGTGTATAAGAATGCAACTGATTTCTGTACATTGATTTTGTATCCTGCAACTTTGCTAAATTCATGTATCAGTTCTAGCAGACTTTTTGTGGAGTCTATCGGATTTTCCATGTATAATATCATGTCATCTGCAAAAAGCGAAAGCTTGACTTCATCTTTACCAATTTGGATGCCTTTGATTTCCTTTTGTTGTCTGATTGCTGACGCTAGAACTTCCAACACTATGTTAAACAACAGCGGTGAGAGTGGGCATCCCTGTCGTGTTCCTGATCTCAGGGGAAAAGCTCTCAATTTTTCCCCGTTGAGGATGATGTTAGCTCTGGGCTTTTCATAAATGGCTTTTATGATGTTTAAGTATGTTCCTTCTATCCCGACTTGCTCAAGGGTTTTTATTAAGAAAGGGTGCTGGATTTTGTCAAAGGCCTTTTCTGCATCGATTGACAGGATCATATGGTTCTTATCTTTTCTTTTATTAATGTGATGTATCACATTGATTGATTTGCGAATGTTGAACCAGCCCTGCATCCCAGGAATGAATCCCACTTGATCATGGTGAATAATTCTTTTTATATGCTGTTGAATTCGATTTGCTAGTGTCTTATTGAGAATTTTTGCATCCATATTCATCAGGGATATTGGCCTGTAGTTCTCTTTTTTTACTGGGTCTCTGTCTGGTTTAGGAATCAAAGTAATGCTGGCTTCATAGAATGAGTCTGGAAGTTTTCCTTCCCTTTCTATTTCTTGGAATAGCTTGAGAAGGATAGGTATTATCTCTGCTTTAAACGTCTGGTAGAACTCCCCTGGGAAGCCATCTGGTCCTGGACTCTTATTGGTAGGGAGATTTTTGATAACCGATTCAATTTATTCGCTGGTTATGGGTCTGTTCAAGCTTTCTATTTCCTCCTGATTGAGTTTTGGAAGAGTGTGGGTGTTTAGGAATTTGTCCATTTCTTCCAGGTTGTCCAATTTGTTGACATATAATTTTTCATAGTATTCCCTGATAATTGTTTGTATCTCTGAGGGATTGGTTGTAATAATTCCATTTTCATTCATGATTTTATCTATTTGGGTCATCTCCCTTTTCTTTTTGAGAAGCCTGGCTAGAAGTTTGTCAACTTTGTTTATTTTTTCAAAAAACCAGCTCTTGGTTTCGTTGATCTGCTCTACAGTTTTTTTAGATTCTATATCGTTTATTTCTGCTCTGACCTTTATTATTTCTCTTCTTCTGCTGGGTTTGGGGTGTCTTTGCTGTTCTGCTTCTATTTCCTTTAGGTGTGCTGTTAGATTTTGTATTTGGGATTTTTCTTGTGTCTTGAGATAGGCCTGGATTGCAATGTATTTTCCTCTCAGGACTGCCTTCGCTGTGTCCCAAAGCGTTTGGATTGTTGTATTTTCATTTTCGTTTGTTTCCATATATTTTTTAATTTCTTCTCTAATTGCCTGGTTGACCCACTCATTCGTTAGTAGGGTGTTCTTTAACCTCCATGCTTTTGGAGGTTTTCCAGACTTTTTCCTGTGGTTGATTTCAAGCTTCATGGCATTGTGGTCTGAAAGTATGCATGGTATAATTTCAATTCTTGTATACTTATGAAGGGCTGTTTTGTGACCCAGTATATGATCTGTCTTGGAGAATGTTCCATGTGCACTCGAGAAGAAAGTATATTCTGAAGCTTTGGGATGCAGAGTTCTAAATATTATCTGTCAAGTCCATCTGATCCAATGTGTCATTCAGGGCCCTTGTTTCTTTATTGACCGTGTGTCTAGATGATCTATCCATTTCTGTAAGTGGAGTGTTAAATTCCCCTGCAATGACCACATTCTTATCAATAAGGTTGCTTATGTTTATGAGTAATTGTTTTATATATCTGGGGGCTCCGGTATTCGGCGCATAGACATTTATAATTGTTAGCTCTTCCTGATGGATAGACCCTGTGATTATTATATAATGCCCTTCTTCATCTCTTGTTACAGCCTTTAATTTAAAGTCTACTTTGTCTGATATAAGTATGGCTACTCCAGCTTTCTTTTGGCTTCCAGTAGCATAAATAGTTCTCCATCCCCTCACTCTCAATCTAAAGGTGTCCTCAGATCTAAAATGAGTCTCTTGTAGACAGCAAATAGATGGGTCTTGTTTTTTTATCCATTCTGATACCCTATGTCTTTTGGTTGGCGCATTTAATCCATTTACATTCAGTGTTATTATAGAAAGATACAGGTTTAGGGTCATTGTGATGTCTGTATGTTTTATGCTTGTAGCGATGTCTCTGGTACTTTGTCTCACAGGATCCCCCTTAGGATCTTTTGTAGGGCTGGTTTCGTGGTGACAAATTCCTTCAGTTTTTGTTTGTTTGGGAAGACCTTTATCTCTCCTTCTATTCTAAATGACAGACTTGCTGGATAAAGGATTCTTGGCTGCATATTTTTTCTGTTCAATACATTGAAGATCTCGTGCCAATCCTTTCTGGCCTGCCAAGTTTCAAAAGAGAGATCAGTCACGAGTCTTATAGGTCTCCCTTTATATGTGAGGGCACGTTTATCCCTTGCTGCTTTCAGAATTTTCTCTTTATCCTTGTATTTTGCCAGTTTCACTATGATATGTCGTGCAGAAGATCGATTCAAGTTACGTCTGAAGGGAGTTCTCTGTGCCTCTTGGATTTCAATGCCTTTTTCCTTCCCCAGTTCAGGGAAGTTCTCAGCTATGGTTTCTTCAAGTACACCTTCAGCACCTTTCCCTCTCTCTTCCTCCTCTGGGATACCAATTATGCGTATATTATTTCTTTTTAGCGTGTCACTTAGTTCTCTAATTTTCCCCTCATACTCCTGGATTTTTTTATCTCTCTTTTTCTCAGCTTCCTCTTTTTCCATAACTTTATCTTCTAGTTCACCTATTCTCTCCTCTGCCTCTTCAATCCGAGCCGTCGTTTCCATTTTGTTTTGCATTTCGTTTAAAGCGTTTTTCAGCTCCTCCTGACTGTTCCTTAGTCCCTTGATCTCTGTAGCAAGAGATTCTCTGCTGTCCTCTATACTGTTTTCAAGCCCAGCGATTAATTTTATGACTATTATTCTAAATTCACTTTCTGTTATATTATTTAAATCCTTTTTGATCAGTTCATTAGCTGTTGTTATTTCCTGGAGATTCTTCTGAGGGGAATTCTTCCGTTTGGTCATTTTGGATAGTCCCTGGAGTGGTGAGGACCTGCAGGGCACTTCCCCTGTGCTGTGGTGTATAACTGGAGTTGGTGGGCTGGGCCGCAGTCCGACCTGATGTCTGCCCCCAGCCCACCGCTGGGGCCACAGTCAGACTGGCGTGTGCCTTCTCTTCCCCTCTCCTAGGGGCGGGATTCACTGTGGGGTGGCGTGGCCCATCTGGGCTACTTACACACTGCCAGGCTTGTGGAGCTGGGGATCTGGCGTATTAACTGGGGTGGGTTGGCAAGGTGCACGGGGGCAGGAGGAGCAGGCTTAGCTCGCTTCTCCTTAGGTGATCCTCTTCAGGAGGGGCCCTGTGGCAGCGGGAGGGAGTGAGACCCGCTGCTGGAGGGGTGGCTCCGCAGAAGCACCACGTTGGTTGTTTGCACGGAGCAAGCAAGTTCCCTGGCAGGAACTGGTTCCCTTTGGGATTTTGGCTGGGGGATGGGCGGGGGAGATGGCGCTGGCGAGCGCCTTTGTTCCCCGCCAAACTGAGCTCTGTCATCCCGGGGCTCAGCAACTCTCCCTCCCTTTGTCCTCCAGTCTTCCCGCTTTTCTAGCAGAGCTGTTAACTTATGACCTCCCAGATGCTAAGCAAGTCCCGCTTGCTGTCTGAACACACTTCGTCCGGCCCCTCCGCTTTTGCGAGCCAGACTTGGGGTCTCTGCTTGGCCGGCGGGCAGCCCCTCCGCCCCGGCTCCCTCCCGCCAGTCCGTGGAGCACGCACTGCCTCTCTGCCCTTCCTACCCTCTTCCGTGGGCCTCTTGTCTGCGCTTGGCTCCGGAGACTCCGTTCTGCTAGTTTCTGGTGGTTTTCTGGGTTAGTTAGGCAGGTGTAGGTGGAATCTAAGTGATCAGCAGGATGCGCGGTGAGCCCAGCGTCCTCCTAAACCGCGATCTTCCCCTCACGGACTTTTTTTTGATGTATTTTAAAGACATCAGTACATTTCCCCTAAATAATTTAGCTTGCATATCAGGCATAATTATCCATGTTGTTGCGTGAATCTTTGGCTTATTTCTTTTTACTGCTGAGTAGTATTTCCATTGCATGGATATACTGCCATGGTTTATCCATTTGTCTATTGATGGAATTTTAAGTTGTTCCCAATTTGGGGTTATTATAAGTAAAGCTGTTGTGAATGTTCATATATAAGTCTTTGTACAGATACATGCTTTTATTTATCTTGAATAAGTACTTAAGAGTACTTTTGTGAGGTCATATGATAAGTATACTTTACAATAAGTAGCCAAACTGTTTTCCAAGTGGTACCATTTTACATTTCTGCTAGCATTGTGTTAAAGTTGAAGTTGTTCCATATTCTCGCTGATATTTTGTATTGTCAGTTCTTTTGATTTTAGCCATTCCAGTAGGCTTTTAATTTGCATTTCCCTAATAATTATTGGTATCAAGTATCATTTCATGTACTTATTGGCAATTGTTTTGTAAAGTGTCTATTCAAATCTTTGGCGTATTTTTTTAAATTTTTTTTATTAAAAAATTTTTTTTTAACATTTTATTTATTTTTGAGACAGTGAGAGACAGAGCACGAACATGGGAGGGTCAGAGAGAGGGAGACACAGAATCTGAAAACAGGCTCCAGGCTCTGAGCTGTCAGCACAGAGCCCGATGTGGGGCTCAAACTCACGGACGGAGAGATCATGACCTGAGCCGAAGTCGGCTGCTTAACCGACTGAGCCACCCAGGCGCCCCTCTTTGGCGTATTTTTAAAATGGGTTATTTGTTTTGTTATTATTGTTCATATATTCAAGTTTTATGTCCATTGTGAGACATGTATTGGACATATTTTCCCCTGGTCTATGGTTTTTCCATACTTTTATTTTCAATCTATTTGTATCTTTGTATTTTAAAAAATTTTTATTTATTTTGAGAGAAAGAGAGAGCGAACAGGGGAGGGGAAGAGAGAGAGAGACAAAGAATCTCAAGCAGGAACTGCACTGTCAGCAGGGAGCCCGATGCGGGGCTCAAACCCACCAACCACGAGACAGTTATAGCTTGAGCATAGATTTTTTTCAATACAGTCTAACAAGCTTTCCTTTTGATTAGGTTATTTGAGCCTTTCCATTACATATATATATGTATATATATGTATACATATACATACATATTGTGTGTATATACATATACATACATATGCCTACACATTACATATGTATATGTATGTATATATATATATATATATATACATAATTGTTTATTTTCAGAGAGAGAGAGAAAGAGAGTGTGAGCAGGGGAAGGACAGAGAGGGAGAGAGAGAATCCCAAGTGGGCTCTGCACTGTCAGCGCAGAGCCCAACGAGGGGCTCAAACTCATAAACCTGCATCAAAATCAAGAATCGGATGCTTAACCGATTGAACCACCTAGGTGCCCCCTTTTCCATTCAATATTATTATTTACACAGTTGGATTTGCATGTGCCATTTTACTTTTACTTTTTGTTTTCTATATGTCTCATGCCTTTTCTGTCCCTTTATATCTCTTTTACTGCTTCCTTTTGCATTAAGCGTATATTTTTTAATGTAGTATCTTAATTTCTTTAATGATTTTTCAACATATTTTTTAAAGTTATTTTTTAGTGATTTCTCTATGGTTTACCATTTATATCTTAACTTACCAGAGGCAGCTGGGATTTATACTAGCTAGTTCCAATGAAATATAGAAATCTTGCTCCTACATAGCTCTATTCCCTTTTTCCTCCCTTTGTGGTATTTTGTTATATATCACATCAATTAATGTTATACATTCAAAAATACATTGGTACAATTCTTACTTTACCATCTGTAGTCATTTCCTTATCCCAGTATAGCTTTGCTCCTACCAACCTCCTTTGTGCTATTATTGGCAAATATATTTCACATATATTAATTTCTCTGTTATAGGCATGATGATCCATTACATTACTTTACACAATTGCTTTTTAAACCAATTAAGAGGAAGAGAAGAAATTTTAATTTATACTATTTTCTATATTTTCATTTTTTTGTTTTTAATTGAATTATAGTTGACATACAATATTTGTTTCAGGTGTACAACATAATGATTTGACAATTACATTATGAAATGCTCACCATAAGTATATTTACCTTTTGTCACCATACAAAGTTATTGCAATAATTTTCCTTATGCTGTACTTAGTCCAGACTTATTTCTTTTATAACTGGAAGTTTGTACTCCTTAATCCTCTTCCCTTATTTTTTCTATCAACCCACCCACTCCCCTCCTCTGGCAGTCACCAGTTTGTTTTCTGTATTTATGAGTCTGTTTCTATTTTTTTGTTTGCTCATTTGTTATGTGTGTTAGTGTTTTAGATTCCACATATAAGTGAAATCAAATCATTTGTCTTTGTCTGACTTATTTCAGCATAATACCCTCTAGATCCATCTATGTTGTCACAAATGTTAAGATTTCATTCTTTTTTTTATGACTAATATTCTATTGTGTATATATATATATATATATATGTATACATATATGTATAAACATCTTTTTCCATTCATATATTGGTGGACACTTAAGTTGACTATTGTAAATAATGCTGCAGTAAATATAGGGGTGCATATATTTTCTTGAATTAGTGTTTTCATTTTCTTTAATACCCAGTAGTGGAATTACTGGATATTATGGTATTTCTATTTTTAATTTCTGAGGAACCTCCATACTGTTTTTATTTATACTGCCTTTTATAATTTTGTAACTACTTTTTTTGGTGCTCTTTGTTTTTTGTGTGTGAGTATTTGAATTACTGTCTGGAGTTATTTGCTTTTAGCCTAAAGAACTTCCTTTAGTAATTCTTGAAAGGCAGGTGTGCTAGCACAATTTTTTTGTTTTTGTTTGAGTATTTCACCTTATTTCCCCAATCTTATTTTCATAAGGTTGTTTTGCTGGATATAGGATTCTTAGTTGAAAGTTTTTTTTCTTTCAGCACTTTGAATATGTTTTCTCATTGCCTTTAGCCTTTATTTAGTTTTTGGTGAGAAGTCAACTATTAACCTTACTGGTATATACTTGTAAGCAAGAGTTGTTATTCCTTTGTTGCTTTCAGGGTTTATTCCTTGTCTTTGACTTTCAGCATTGTTACTGTAATATATCTGCTTGTAGAGCTCTTTGCATTTATCTTATTTGGAATTTTTGGAGCTTCCTGGATGTGTAGGTTACAGTTTTTGAATACATTTGGGAAGCTTTTAGCTCTTATTTCTTTGTATATTTTTTCTGCTTCTTTTCATTCTCTTCTTCTGGTATTCCCATTATGCATGTGTTTGGTGTGCTCCATGGTGTTGCACATTTCTCTGAGGCTCTCTTCATTTCTCTCTGTTCTTTGGCTTGTATAATCTCCATTTCTTAGTTAGCTTATTCTTTCTTCTGCCAGTTCAAATCTACTGTTGAGCCCATAATAAAGTTATTTCCACTCCAGAGTTTCTATTTGGTTCATTTCTATAATTTCTGAGTTATGTCCCTGCTCTAGGGGCTGAATATCTCTTTATTGGTATTCTTTCTTTGATATGACATTATCATACTGATGAAGGAGTGTGGGCCAAGCTGAGGGCAAAATATAGGCTAACAGCACGCTTCTTTCCCACCCACCCCTCCCCACCCCAGGTGGGATATGTGTGACATAATATGTAATATGTGGCTTAATGATGTGTGATATGTGGCTTATGGCCCCCTGATATATATCTGAAGGGTCTCATGACTGAGGTTTTATTAAATGGTAATAAATGGTTGCCTAGCAACATCTAGCCCCTCTAGCAAGGTCCTGGAAACCTTGCTCCCAAAATACCTTAGAGACTTACTCTATCCCTGACCCCCTCCCAACCTGAGGGTATATAATGAGTTACCCATCATGACCCCTGTGCCGCTCTTCTGCCCACGGGTCCTGTTCCCATGCTTTAATAAAATCACGTTTTTGCACCAAAAATGTCTTCAAGAATTCTTTCTTGGCCATTGGCTCCGGACCACTGCATGCATCACCCCCAAACTTCATCAGTACCTTTCTTCTTTGATCCTGCTTTTCTTTAGCTCTGGGAAAATATTTATAATGGCTACTTTGAATTTTTTTCTGATAAATCTGACATCAAGTTGCTCTCACAGGCAGTTTTTATTGCCTAGTTTTCCAGTGTATGAGTCATACCTTCCTGTTTCCTTGCATACTTCCTTGTTTTTTCTTTGGAAACTGGGCATTTATTACAAGTACCAACTCTGGGTGCTTATTTTTCCTCCCTCGTCCTCCTCACTTTGTTATTATTATTTGCTTGTTTATTTGTTTAGTGACTGGCTGGATTATTTTAGTAAAGTTTACTCCCCCCCCTCTTAAATTTCTGATGTTTTTATCCTAGTATTATGATAATTTGGCTACAGCTCTCTTTGTCTTATTTCCTGACCACACCCAGCTGTTAAACTTCAACAGTTCACTGCCTGATTGCTCTATTATTTTCAATGCTGTCCTGAGACGTAAATTTCTCTATAAATGGATCCAATCAACTTCTGGGTCCTTTGAAGCAATATTTTATGAGGTCAGTGTTATTATCTGTTCTCACCCAAGGAGGGCTTCCCTCAACTGTCTTTATCTTTGGTTCTCTCTGGCAAACTAGCCAACTTACAATTTAGCCCATATCTTGAATCTCCTCACAATTGCCTAACACTAAAACCCCCAGGTTTTTGAGAGCACAGCTTGGCTTACATTTCTCCATGTTTTTGGCACATGAAATCACTTCCTTTGGGAAGAGATTTAAGCTATGTGTTTCATGGACTGCCCCCCCCCCCTCAATTAGAAAGCCAGGGCTTTGGGGAAGAGGAAGAACAGTGGCAAACTGAGTCACATCTCTGCTCTTAGGGGCTGAACTCTAGGTAGAGGAGGGGGTAGTAGCCCGAGGTCCTCTGGCTTATCTCTCTGGTCCCAACTACCACTTCTGAGGTGAGGGTGATTAGGTCCCTAGTATTCGCAGCACTCCAGCCCAAGGTAGATCCTCTATTCCATGAGTGGACTGGATGGGAGAAAAGATCCTCCATCTCTCAACCACACCTACCCAGGATTTAGCTTTAGCGTCAGGTACTAGGGCCTGGTGAGAATTGCCGACATTCTGCTCCACCCCCTGGAATTATGGGGAGAGGAGAACCTGTGTTCTTGATTGCAGCAGAGTGGGGTCTCTGCTGAGTAGAGAGGGTGAAGCGGTCCTGGTTGAAATACTACAGATTCTCACTCGCCTTTCTTATCACATTTTCATGGATTTTCTTGAATAGATATTTTTTTCATTTGCTGTTTTTCTCTTAGGACTATTTCCAAGGGTTTAAGTGATTATTTGTTGTTCGCTTGTTTTAAAATAATTTTCATCAGTATCACTGGGGAGTGGGTCATCTGAGCTCCTCATGCTATCAGGCCAGTAGTTAATCTCTTGGTGCTGTTATTCTTGCAACTTTCCTATAAGCTTAAATTGATTTCAAGAAAAGTTAAGAAATAAAAAAAAGACACAGAAGAAAGTGGTTTTTAGGAATAAACATTAAAATATAAAGTGCTTTTGCACTTGCGATTATTCATTCCCATGCATTGGTATCCAAACACTAGCAGTGTTTGCTTGCTCTTAATGACAACTAGAACTACCTTAAACAAACACCCTGGGTTCATAGCATATCCAGATATTGAGGAAGAAGACAATTTTACTTTACCTTTCAACGTTCTTTTGTCTGGTCTAAGAATTAAATTGGCATATGACAGATTAACAGACTACAAAATTTAATTACCTACCTATCAGGCAGTCAGGCAAGTGAGGCTTCTGTGTCATTCAGAGATAAGGAGAAGGGAGGGGTCAGGGGCCTGGGACCTCAAAGGGAAGGAAGACAATTCACAGGAAGATGAAAGAGAGTAAATGTTCGGTAAACAAATGTTTGCTGGGCCAGACGGAAACAATGGGACAGAGAGAGGAATTTTAACAGACTTTGCTAAATTCTTCCCTGTCTAAAACACCTAGTTCATATTATACTATAGTTAACTATGTTGATAGGTCCCTTCCTAGAGCACATCCAAATTCGTCTACACAGTTAGAGGGAGGGTCAAAGGTTCTTTCCGAGTTTGTTTCTTGGAAATAATCACCAGAACAATCCACATGCCAAAGACACATTTTGGGGTGATATTTTTTTTTCTCCCCTGCTCAGTAATAGAGGGTAGTAACAGCTGGTTGACTGTGGCACAGGAGTGTTTTAATTCAAAAGGACTCAGGGACTGGTGAGTGGGGGGGCGGAGGGGGGTCTCTGGGTTTAACACAGTGAACGTCAGGCCATCAAGCTTTCTTAGCGGCTTTTCCTGGGTGAGCAAGGCCAATGGAGGCGTGACTGGGCAGGAAGGCGCCACGTCCGCTTCCAGGCTTAGGCTTTCAGTTTCCTTTCTCCATCTTGCCTACGATTTTCTGCGTCAGTGTCAGCGAAGCCTGACAGGGCAGCCTAAGAAGAGCCCCGCGGTGTGCAGGACGGTAAGTGCCCAGGGCTTGCTCTCCCCGCTCCCCACCCTCCCCAGGTCCAAGACTCGAGGCTGGTGGGGGCAGGGGGGGGGGCCTCCCCAGCCGCCCCTCCCGCCCCTCCCGCCCCTAGCAGCTACTCGCGGACTAGCTCTTCCCGGAACTGGTCTGGGGCGGGAGAAGCCAGGCAGGGGTTACGGGAAGAGGGGGCCTTCTGGCAGGTGACTCAGTCCTGTGGGGTCCTTACCTCCCGTTGGACTGGCAGGCGCCCTCCCGGGGCGGCTGGGGGCGGTGGCAGGGGGCGGTGGCAGCGGGACAAACTGCCTAACAAACCCGCTCCCTCGCCCTCCCCCACCCCACTTCTCAGCAGGGCCGCGGGTGGCTGCCAGGGTCCCGGGTGCTGTCCCGAGAGCCCCTACCTCCAGCCCACGTAACCCTTGCCTAACACTGAAGCTCCAGAGGACGAGTAAACGTTGCTTAAAATTGAGAGTTGCTCAATTCCTGGGGTAAACTGTTCAAAAGACTTGGCTTTTTTTCTTTCGAAAAGTTGATGAGAAAGAAGACTTTTCCTGCAGCAGTATGTATGTGTCTCCGCCGGAGTAGCTGGTCTGGCAGGAATTTTTACTTTCTCCCCATAGCCTGGTGAAGTAGGTCAGGACTGTTGTTTTTCACAGCAGTGCAATATGTATTTTGGCAAATTGCAAGGAAACTTTGCGAAAGTTTGGAATCATTGGTAAGATTTTGGTAAAGCCTTAGCTTAAACTTGTTCTCCGCTCCCCGCCTCCCCCCAAAGAACTGGGAGACGTTGAGTTCAAGATGTTATTTCTTGACTGTGTCCTGATTGGGACAGAAGGACATGTTCTTTCTAAACATTAACAGTGGAATGCAATAGAACAGAGGCCACTGAAGTACGTTTTTGGTTCAAGGGAACAGGAAATGAGTAAGGGCGTAGGTTAGTAAGGACGCTAAATTGCCTCGAATTATTTTCATTTGTTGACACTTGAAATTTTTTACGCAATGAGACTGTAGTGCCAATAGAGAGAATATGTCAAGCATTTGGACACCGACAGACCTGGGTAATCTAAAATTTAAACTGGGCTCTGGTGGGCTTGACCTACTTTAGTTAAGATATTTCAGATAAGAGGAACAGAATTTTTGGTATTTTCCCTCTGGTGGTGCCCCTAAATAATCTTACGATAAAGTTCATTAGGAAAAAACTTGGCTTAACTCCAAAATTAAAAAGAAAAGACTCAAATTTGGAAAGGAATTTTGAATGTTTGCCATACAGAAGTTTTCCCTTTTCATGTTACCTTGTGTTTTACTTACAGCTTCTGGGATGAAGGTCCTGATTAAAATGGCCTTTTCTAACGACTTTATGTTTTAGATTTCTGTTTGTTACTGACCTTGGTACTTCTCTTTAACACTATATTACTTACTAGCTTGCACCTGCTTTAAGAAGGAGACTGAATCCGCCTGCAGGTGTGAAGTGCACCTTGCCCTCCTGGAAATGGGCGTGGGTGGGTGGGAGTGTAGTAAAGGGCAGTTTTTTCAGGGTAGCAGGGGGCCTAGCGCAAATTGAAACGGAAGCAGGTTTCGTCTCTGGGGCGCCCGCGAGTCAGACCTTCGCTCTCAGTGGGGAGGTGGGGCGTAGCCGCAGCACCCACCCACTGGGTCTCCCCCAGCAGCACGTTAATTCCCCGGAGCGCCACGTGGGCCCTTTGCTTACACAACGGAGAGTTTCGGGACAGCAGCGCATGTGCTCTCGTGGAGTTTCTTAGGTGTGGGGGGCTGAGGGTTCTCGAGCCTTAAGTCTCTTGTGGGCGGCCTGGAAGAGGCGCACAGGGGCTCAGCTGGAAGAGGCTCGCGGAAAGCCCAATGGGGAGTGCACCTGTTGATGCGTGCAACGCTCTCCTCCAGTTCCCGGAGTACTCCCGACGCGGTTTCCCCTAACGGCAGGTCCCGCACTGGTGGGTCCCCTTCCCGCCTGAGATCCAGCGGGAAGAGCCGGCCTACCCGGGCGTGAGTAGAATTAAGAATCCTGTCCGTCTCTCCTCTCTCGACCTGCGCCCCCTTGCGGGAGTCGCCCTGGGCTCCGGGGCTGTAACTGTCCCGGATCCTGGCAGAAAAGGATTGAGCCCCTCTTGGCCCTTCCGGCCGGTTCTGGAGCCTCCTGGGGATTCATCTTACAGCAGTAGAAGTCACGAGGCGTGTCACTTTTTTAAATCTGAGGAACGGACTCCGTTTGGTTATTTCTTCTTTTGTAGGGCCGCAAAAGTTAATTAAAGTCGTGTTTTTGGACTCAACTGACTCCTTTCCTTTGATTCAGTGTAATCCTACAAACATTTATTGAGCTCCTATGGGCCAGGCTGAGTTCTGGGTGCTGGGGACATAGAGACGGAACTGAACTTGGTTCCTTCCCCCAGAAGCTCTCAGAGTGGTTGGGGGAGACGGAGCAGTTATCCACACGGGTAACTTGGGCTTAAGGGGCCTGGAGGGGGGCCACTGACAGGGGAGGAATGGGAGGAAGATGGTGGGGCCAGTTGGAGAAGTAATGACAGGTAACAGAGGGCAACATGTACTCAACGCTCATTCCTGTTTTCCGTATTATGCATCACTGAGGTAAGAAACACTATTTCTCCTTTATGTTCAGCTTCTGTCACCTCCTCTCCCAAGACTTCATAACCCACCCACGAATGTTCCCTTCCTCTACATTTTCATACACTCTGTGGCTGTCTTTACACTTACCATGAATTGCACTTAACACTCTGTATCCTAATACTTTTCTTTAAAAACTTTTCAGTTAAGTTGTATTATAATTTTCTGTGTTAAAATTCATGCAGAGTAAATAGAGAAAGCTCTCAGGAGTCTGTTCCCTAAGATAACCAAAGGTTGCAGTTTAGTGTCTTTTTCAGACATTTACACACTCAAACACAGCCTTTTAAGTGTTTTTAAATATATAATTTTTTGCTCTTTTGTTTTCTTATTTTGTATGATGCTGTTCAACTGCATTTCAGAACTGTTTTTTTTTTCTTTTCTATTAACATCTCTATTTTTCTCAGATGTAATTTCACTCTCCTCTGGCATCAGTGTTTCTAATGATTTTTTCCCCCCTAATGACCACCTTTCTTGTTTCTGAGAATATGTGTATCCACAATTTACATTTAATTCATCTGCTTGCTCGTATGCCCCCCGTGTTTTTTCTCCCTCAATTCTGGGTTTAGAGAAGTAATTTCTTCTTTGACTCCATGTACATTTGAATGAATGAATGATGAATATGTATATATTTTAATATTTTCTTTCCAGATAAAACTGCTTTTTTCTCTGATGGTCTCTGCTTTTAGCCATATTGTCTTTATTTGGCCATTTAAGTTTTTGTGCAAAACAAACAGCTTTCTCATTGTTTTCTTCTTATTCTATATATTGGGTTGTCATCTTTGGTCATTCAGTACTTGTGAAAGATGTGATATAATGTTCATGTATATATTCAAGATGGTTTGTGTCTTCTACATGGAACCTTTCTACTGGAGAAATTAACCCATTTTATTTACATTAATATCTATATGCTTCAGTTTTTCAATATAATTGAAAAATCCTCTTGTAGTTCCGTGCTCCAAGGTTTAAAATGTTCCCCAGGGTAATGGTTTCCTTTTATCATCTGATAAGCTTCCTTATCTACTTGTCAAGTTCTTGAGTTGTTGTTTTTGTTGTTTTTTTTTAAACTTCTTTCAGATCTTCACTTTAGCTTACTATATTTTGTTTGTTTGGTTTTGGTTTTGGACTTGAAACTTTCAAAAAGTATAGTTTTTAAAATCAGTGATATTTGTTTTAAAGAATAAACACATGAAAATCTTGCGTGGATACTATCTGGTGAATGAATCAAATTCCTTGCAAGAATTGAATAAAATAAATAATAAGTTAATTATTCCCTACATTCAGCATTTACTGAGCACCTGCATTTACTGAGTCTATCTTTTTCACCTGGGTTGTCAACAGGAATGCCACGGAAAGTAGAAAGAGGAACCAGGTAGGAAATAAGAAGCTGGAAACAGGTACCAGAGATAATGATGGGGCTGAAGCAAATGAGGAATTTTAGTTTTCTTCTTCACTTTTCTTCATTTTCCAGATTTTCCTATAGCATCCAAGTAGTGCTTTTTGTAATTAAAGGAAAGAATGCTATAAAAATAAGTTTAAGAGCTTTGTATCTCCTGTATTATGCACAACTTGTGATTTTGAACACGACTGTTTCCTGATGGGCTAACCTTGTCCCTTTAGCTACTAAGAATCTGTTGTATAAACTGAGAAAATATACCTATTAGGTTGAATTTGTTTAAGTTTATTTATTTATTTTGAGACAGAGAGTGCAAGCAAGGGAGGAGCAGAGAGAGGGAGCGAAAGAGAGAATCCCAATGTGGGGCTCAAGCTCCCAAACCATAAGATAGGTTCTTGGAGCGCCTAGGTGGCTCAGTTGGTTAAGCATCTGACTTCAGCTCAGGTCAGGATCTCATGGTGTGTGAGTTTGAGCCCTGCATCGGAGTCTGTGCTGACAGCTCGGAGCCTGGAACCTTCTTTGGATTCTCTGTCTCTCTCTCTCTCTCTTTCTCTCTGCCCCTCCCCAGTTTGTGTGCTCTCTCTCTCTCTCTCTCAAAAATACATAAATTAAAAAAAAAAAAAAAAAGATTTGGACTCTCGACCAACTGAGGCACCCCAGGCACCCCTAGGTTGAATTTTTAATTCAAGCTAGTCTTGTATAGATGGGCCTCAGAGAATATTTGCTAAACATTTTATTTTACTGTAGCATAACTGATACCTTGGTTGTTTCTTGACCCCCTTTTGAGTCCTTTGATGAAAACCTTGAGAAGAGGGAATGTGTATCTTCCTGATAGCAGTTGTATGGTGATAAAGAAGACACCAAACAGCCATATGATAGTGTGAGGCATTTACTACATTCATCAATTTACTCTGAGGCTTCAATTTCCTCAACAACAGCAACAGCAACAAAAACCAACAGGCAAAACTGAGTTTAAGCAGGATTCCAAATTTTAATGATTCAGCAAAGTCTGAGTTCAGAGACCAGATCTTAGTTCCAAGTAGTGCAAAGAAGGGCTGTGACCTAGCCTTAATTCTTTGTACGTATCTGAGCCATACAAGGTATTAGTAATTTTTTAAAAGTTTATTTATTTTGAGAGAGACAGAGACAGTGTAAGTGGGGGAGGGGCAGAGAGAGAGAGAGAGGAGAGAGAGAGAATCCCAAGCAGGCTCCGTGCTGTCAGTGCAGAGCCCGACGTGGGGCTCCAACCCATGAAGCCATGAGACCAAGAGTTGGACACTTAGCTGACTGAGGCACCCAGGTGCCCCAAAGTATTAGTAATTTTGTTGATGTCCTATTTGAGGAAAGAATTCTTTAAATTTAGGCATCTTTGAGTCCATCCTTTGAGAATTATACCACACACAGAGGACCTGCCTAGAGACTTGGCAAAAATGAAAATCCTGACACATAAATCTTAGGGTTTTAGAAATTGTGATAAATGCAAAAGGTAAAATTTTAGCTAAAGGTACAGGGAGATGTACCTTTTGTTAACATCTTGGCTAGAGATGTTGTATTCCGCCTGTTTAAGGTGAGGTCCTGCCAGGTCCTAGGAAGCCCTGCATAGGGGCTCACCCAGCCTCTTACAAATCACATTTAAGCCACTGTTACTTAACCAATAGCATTGTTACCCCTTATATTTGCAAAAGCTACCTTTCACAATCTGTTTCCTGGATCTAACAGCCAGGTTCCAAGTATGATATCTGCTCCAACACCAGCTCCCATCTTGCTTCATTGTACATTGTGAAAGGATGAGTAAGCTTTACACATGTTCAGGCCTGCTGGAGCTGTGTAATGATGACCAGTCTGTTTTTGGCAGGCCTGGCCAGGGCTCACCACAGCCTAATGAAGGTGAATGAGAACCTACCAATCCTCAAGGACCTCACCACATAGGACAGGTACCCAACTAGAATAAGATAAATGCCAGACGAAAGTAAAAACAGTGCTACGATGGGGCGCCTGGGTGGCTCAGTCGGTTAAGCGCCTGACTTCGGTTCAGGTCATGATCTCACAGTTAGTGAGTTCTGGCCCTGCGTCAGGCTCTATGCTGACCGCTCAGAGCCTGGAGCCTGCTTTGGATTCTGTGTCTCCTTCCCTCCCTGTTCTTCTCCTGCTTGTGCTCTCTCTCTCAAAAATAAAGACTATAAATAAATAAATAAATAAATACATAAATAAATAAAACAGTGCTACTAAGCAGCAGGAGATGACTTGATTTGGGGATCAAGACAAGCTTATGGAAGTGAAGTCTTGAAAGGTGGGGTAGAATTTCAATAGGTAGAGACTGGGAAGAGGGGAGGAGCTTTCCAAATGGAGGCAAATGCTTGAGCAAAGAGGTTGGGACAGAAAAGCACTGGCCAGAGAACATGGAGATATCTATTTGCAGTGAGTTTAATTACAGGTTGGGCAGAACTCTTAGGTATTCTTGGGGAGATACTCTTAGGTGCTTGGGCTATGTAGGAGAAGTTTGCCCTTGTGGAAATTTAACTTTGGTTAAGATGGAGTGGGCCATTGCAGTAAAAGGATTTGCTTTTATTGCCCCTGGTGATTCTGTTTATGTTTTTGTGTCTGATTAGATGATTTATAATCTCCTTCTATCTAGATCCTTTCTTATTCTGTGGTTCTTTAATTCCCTCATTTTCTGCAGCTTCTATACAACTGTTATAAAACAGGGAGGTGATTGGTGGTAATGTTATGTTGGCATTTGTGGGAGCTTCCCTGAGAGTCATGGGCCTGAACTTCATTAAAGAACTTCATAAAAATATCTTCTGGGGGAGCACCTGGCTGGCTCAGTCTGTCGAATATGCAACTTTTGATCTTAGGATTGTGAGTTCAAGCCCCATGTTGGGTGTGGAGCCTACTTAAAAAAAGAAAAAAAAGTTTTTAACATGAAATTTATTGTCAGATTGGTTTCCATACAACACCCAGTGCTCACACCAATAGGTGCCCTCCTCAATGCCCATGACCCACCCTCCCCTCCCTCCCACCCCCCATCAACCCTCAGTTTATTCTCAGTTTTTAAGAGTCTCTTATGGTTTGGCTCTCTCCCTTTCTAAGAAAAAATGTTTTAAAAAAATCTTCTAATTTTATGTCTTTTTATAATTGAGATTATCTATTGTTTGTGGGAAATTTGCTATAATTGAAGCACATGGCTTGTGAAGCCAAATCATGTTTTAATATATAATTTTAGCTACTAATGCATAATAGTGGTCAGTAACATCTCAACTTGGAGTGTTTATGGCTCAGCTTCAGTATATGGTCATCTAGACTATGTTTGAGTATGTATCTGTAGCATTCCAGAAATCAGGAACCACATAATGATCTGTTATTTATAGACTTCATTTTAAATATCTGTGTGTGTGTGGGGGGGGGGTTGTGCAAAATGGCATTTCATGTGCTCTCTGAGGTTTAAAATGCCTCAGGTGGAGGAGGAAAGAGGGTTCATTATATTAGCTGCTTGAATTGTGACACAAACTTCCCACCTTTACAGATTCTGTACACAAACGGGAGGAAGGGGGTTTCTGTTAGGTTCTAGAACTCCCATTAGATGGCTACTTCTCTTTTGCCCAGGATCATGTAACCCCTTCTCCTTGATCCTTTCAGAATCTTCTGGGTGACTCTCTCGGGGACTTTATGTTCATATCTCAGTGGGGATTTCCAGACACATGAAAGTTCCAGCTTTGCATGCTGCTTTCTGCAGCTGGCAAAGCTGGCTTTTCTCCATCACTGTTCAGTTTTGTGGTGTTTCAGGGAAATTACATTTGCTTTCATACTGTGACCATGTTTGTTTGTTTGTTTTCATGCCATGCTATGACCTTGCTTCAGATACAGAAGCACTACAAAGAATGGAATATTCAGTATGTCTTTGGACAGGTCGAGGTATAATGGGAACCAGTTATGCTGGTGGCTGTGCTGCTGATTACAGAGAATGTTATGTGCTTTAGATACCAGATAGTTTGGAGGCAAAATTGACATCCTGTGAGAAAGATTGAGAAGCCTGACTTAAGTTAACCACACTTTACTGTCGCCTATTGGGACTAATGCTGGATACCAAGGAGGTATGTTCATAGTACTGTGATAATACAAAAAAGTTACTGGCTAAGTCTGTGTGTGCTTTTCCCAGGAAAGCTTTACACAGTAGGAGATGCTTCAGCTGGCCCTGAAAACTGAGAAGGGTTTTGTTTTGTTTTGTTTTTGCTAGACATGTAAGTAGAAGAGGGTAGTCCAAGCAAAGGCATAGAGGCATGGGAAAGAACTCTGTGTTGAAGTTAGGTTGAAGCCAAATGTGCAAAGTCTGTGTTAATAAGAGATGAAGGCAGGTGCTGGACTACAAGGAGCCTTGAATGCAAAGAAAATTGGAACCTGCAATGGGAGATGAGGAATCATTGGAAGGTTTAAAACAGGAAAATGACTTAGTTCAAGCATGAATGTTATAAAGTTCATTCTGAAAGGAGATCAATTTGGAGGGGTTGAGACCATAGGCAGGGAGAACAGAAAGACCAGGGGAAAAGTCTGGGTGAGAGATAGTTGCTAAAAGATAGTTGCTAGGAGAAGTTGCTGAAAGAGAGTACTGAGGAGTCAGAGAAGGTTAGGGAGGTATTGCATAAGCTATAGTGGTCTGAGGTGAGCCAAAGAAGACTTTCCAGGAGGGATTAATCGGCAGCATCAGACGGAGTAGTGTGTCCAGGTAAAAGAGGGCTTCCAAGTGACTTTGGATGTAGCTACTAGGACGTCACCAAGTTCCCTGCTTAATGGGAAGTAGACCACTGTCAGCAGGACTGGAATACTAGAGTGAGCCAAGTAAGACACTTCAGGCACAACGTTTAAGAGGGTGCTCACAAACTCAGCAATCAAGATAAATAATCTTGAGGCACCTGTGTGGCTCAGTCAGTTAAGCGTCCGACTTCAGCTCAGGTCATGATCTCACGGTCCGTGAGTTCAAGCCCCGCACCGGGCTCTGTGCTGACAGCTCAGAGCCTGGAGCCTCTTTCGGATTCTGTGTCTCCCTCTCTCTCTGACCCTCCCCCGTTCATGCTCTGTCTCTCTCTGTCTCAAAAATAAATAAATGTTAAAAAAATAAAAAAAAAGATAAATCTTGAAGTGTAATATTTTGAAAAAAATTGACATTAATGCAAAAAAGTCACAATGAACAAAATATCAGAATTTAAAATAGAGACAGCGTCAGTATTACTGATTTTTCTTTTGCCTCAGGTTCCAGTATGGCTTGGCACAGAGTGTCATTATGTAAGGGATATGGTGGGAGGGAGGATGCAGATAAGGGGCATACTAAGGAGTGAATTGAAGTTGTGGGAGTTGAAGCACTGAGTGCAGACTCTTCCTTCATAAGGTTCCATTTATGTGAAGGGAAATAAAATGAAAGGGTGGTTGGCCTTGGGATCTCAGGCTTAAGGTCTTTTTTGTTTTATTTCTTTTTTTAATATTGGAGAGACTTGAACATGTTTATAAGCTGGAGGTAGAGAGAGGTTGATGAAAGAGTGTTTGTAGGGGCTCACAGAGACAGAGGGCATGGGGGGTACGGGGTGGATGGCCCTGGAAAGGTGAAGGGCAGCAGGTGATGGCCCCACAATGGGAAGGTGGAAGGTTGTGGAAACTTATTCCTGATAAATGGCAAGGTCCACTGATGAGGGATGGCACTAGTAGGTGGTGAAAGTTAGAGCTGTTAGGCAGCTGTGGAGATGGAGCTGACCAAGGTCCTGTAAAAGTAGTTGCTGAGTGACAGTAAGGACCAGGTCAGGTTGGAAGCCACAAGGGTTTGGTGTGATCTTTCCCTCTCTCCTTGGCATGACTTGCTACTCTAAATGTATGAGTGGAGGAGGCTTACCATCCAAAGATGGGATGCTGGGGTGGCCAACTATCCTGGTTTTCCCAGGACTGAGGAGTTTCCTGATGATACAGACAGGACTTTTAGTGCTAAAACTGGAAAGTTCTGGCAAATCAGGACGAGTCATATACCGAAGAGCTGGTGGTCAGGAGGCAAAAGGGCAAGATAATTGCAGGTATTGGTCAGAGAGAGTTAGCATGTGCTCTAGGATCAGTCCAGGGAGAAAAGGAAGTGAGGCCATTACCTGGTAGCAACTTGTGAAGACTCCAGTTATTCACTGATTCATTCAGCAAATACTAATTGAGTGCCTACTATGAGTCAGGCACTGGGGTCCTTGCCCAGGATTTAACCACAAAGAAGATAAAAATGTCCTCATAGATTATCCTTCTGTGGTGGCTAAGGTCAGTTGGTGCTCAGGACCCATTCCCATCTCTGCCTAGAGGATGGAACATTACAAACTGCATTTCCTAGACTCCTTTACAACTGGGATGTAAACTAAGTTCTGCCAACTAGGTGCATTCAGGCAAGATTTGTAAACAGAAGCGAGGTAAAGCCTAACAGCTGGCTGCTCTTGTTAGTTTCTCTGTTGGCAAGCATGGTGGTGGTGAGGTAGGGATTTGGGCAGCAGCAGTTACCATGTCCACTCACCAGATTTAGAGGTGTTGGAAGCAGGTGGTGTGGTCGGCTGCTTTCTGATTTCTGGGTCACTCCCATGCAGGTGAGCCCAGCACTCCCAGGGACAGCCTCCTGATTCCCCACTGCCCTGGCTGAACCAAGATCTTTCTGGGTATAGAGGAGGTTTTTTCAGAAGCCCAGGCGAGAGCCATTTCCTCCAGCCCTTACAACAGTTTTGGAGGCACCTGTATTACATGTATTTCTACTGAAAATACCTGGAGTGTTTTTTGTTTCTAGAACCTGATACCACCCCTTCTATTAGTCAGTGTTGTGGATTTTAACTCTGGTGACATCAGCTTTGTTTAGTTTTTTTAAATGGCAACGGTCCCATGACCTCCATGTGAGAAATGAAACTGGAACCGGTCTTAGTTGCTTTGGTTGTGAAGATTGGGGACAGTTTGAAGCACTGTGGAGATTTTGTGTAGGTGTGGAAAAGAAGAATTAAACTAGAATTTGCCAGTAAAGGGAGAAAAAGAAAAGGGGGATTTCTTACAAATTTTAGAAAACATACCCAGATGCCAGTTTTGTCTGGCTAGAGAAGGTGAACTGCTTAAAACAGTAGCGTGAAACCAAACTGACAGAATATTAACCGATCCGGAGGACTGGGTATTTGAAAACAAGAAAGAAAAAGAGTTGGATTTGGATCCCCCCTTTGTCTCTCAGCAGCTGCAAGTGAACATCTAAGGAGGTGAGTGGAGTGCTGAGCTAGGCAGCTCAGGCAGTGGTAGTTGCGGTGGGGGGGGGCTGGCAAGTGGTGAGCACTGTCCTTACATGGAACTTTAAAGGACTCATTCGAACTGCCACCCACTCCCAACCCCCTCTTCTCCATCTTTGAACCATGCTAAATAAAATCTGACCTGTTCTTTTGGAGGATAACTTTGGGATGCCTCCAGGCTTTCTTGTTCTAATATTTATCTATATATACACCACGGAAGCTCTAAAAGCATTTTGAATGCTGTGAGTTGGTTTCTATACAGTATGCTTTGCTTCTCCCTTTCCTCCTCCCCTACACCTGTATTTTCTTTATACAGTGCTTGTGAACTAGTAAAGGCTGGGTGTGGAAGAGAAAAAACTAATTTTTTACTTTGAAAATGTGTAGGGTTTCCCTTTGGCTTATTATAGTTTTCTAATTTTGTTGTACTGTGGTCAGAGAATGTGGTTTGAGGCACATTTATTTTGATATCTGTATACCTATTTCTCTGCTTATAAAGTAAAACGTTACAAATTCAGTCATTTCCCCTGTACATTTTTAGCTAGTCACATTCTGTTCATCCTGTAATGGAAACTACTTTTCTGAATTCAGTATTTATTATTACTATGTATGTTTTAATATTTTCACTACACACACACACATACACACATTGCTAAACAATATATGGTATTATTTTTAACAGTTAGGATCTTAATGTGAATTAATCATATGGTATGTATGCTTTAGCAACTTGCTTTTTGCTTCAGCAAAAATATTTGTTGTGTTGTTTTGTGTTTTGTTTGTGAGATTCATGTAGTTCTGGTTCATTCCTTTTCCAGGCTGTATAGTGTGTATACCTGTCTGAGAGTTTTTAAGGGATATTTACTTAGAAATTAAATTTTCATGTCATAGAGTAATGTATATTTTTTATCTTTACCAAATATTGTCAAATTGTTCTTCAAAGTGGCTGTACTAATTTGTGATTCTTCTAGTAATGTTGGCAATTTTATATTTCTGTGACAATTGGTAACAGATACTAGCATTTAACTGATGGGAAGTAATATCTCATTGTAGCTTAAATTTGCATTTTGCTGACCACTATTATGGCTCAAGCATCTTCTCATATGGTTAGTGGCTATTTGGTTTTTTCTTCTGGGAAGTGCCTATTGCCTATTTTCCCTTTGGGTTGCTTGTCTTATACTTATTGATTTGCAGGATTTCTTTCTTTCTTTTTTTCTTTTTTAATTTTTTTTTTCTTTTTTAAAATTTACATCCAAATTAGTTAGCATATAGTGAAACAATGATTTCAGGAGTAGATTCCTTAATGCCCCTTACCCATTTAGCCCATCCTCCCTCCCTCTTTCTTTCTTTCTTTCTTTCTTTCTCTCTTTCTTTCTTTCTTTCTTTCTCAAAGATTTTAATTTTAAGTAATCTCTGTACCCATTGTGGGGCTTGAACCAACAACCCCGAGATCAAGAGCCACATGCTCTACTACTGACTGAGGCAGCTAGGTGCCCCTGTGGAAATGCTTTCTATATTCTGGATACTAATTCTTTGTTAATTAAATATGATGCATTTGCCTTCTCTGTGCTTTATCATTTTTTAATCTTTTTCATTTTTAAAAGGATGTGTACTTTTTATGTCTTATAAAATCCTTTTGTAATCAGAGGTTATAGATTTTCATTTAGAATTTTATATCCAGGACTTGAGTACATGTGGAATTGACTTGTAAATGATATGAGGACAGGATCTCAATTTCCCCCTATATGTATTGAATAACCAGTTATCCCAGCCCCATTTCTGGATATGAATGTCCTTTCTCTATTGATTTTCAGGACCACCTCAGTCATCTGTGTATGGATTGATTTCTGAGTCCTCACCTGTGTATTGGTTGCTTTATTATATATCCCCTGTACCATATTACATTTGTATAAAAACTTGATATCTGGTAAGGCAACTTCTAACTGGTTGTTCTTAAAACTTATATTGGCTATTTTTAGACTTTCTCCTCCTTAACATACATTTAAAATCAGCTTGCCACAGTCCATGGAAATTTTTTTAAAAATTTTATTTGACTTATATTGTATTTATAAATTCATTTGAGTGTCTATGATAGCCAGTTTTTTTTTCAATTATCTAATGTAGAGTTTCTCAATCTTAGCACTATTGGTATTTGCGGTTGGATAATTCCTTTTTGTGGGGAATGTACATCCGGGGATGTTGAGCAGCATCCCTGGCCTCTGTTTTCTACAGCCAGTAGCACCACCTGGTAATGATGACGAAAATGTCTCAAGACATTGTCAAATGTCCCCCGAGGGACAAAATTGCCACTGATTCAGAACCATTCATTTGGCCTATTATACTGCAGAAAATTTCCTCATTTTTTGGGAATTATTTTCATACTTATTTAAATTCTTTCAGATGTAGGTTCTTCAGATGTGAATTTTATTTGTGTTGTCTACTGTCATGGTGATTTTTATTTTTGTACATGGTAATTTTTAAGCATGAACTTGCCTCTAGCATAATGGATGTCTCATATGCCCTGGGTTGTGAAGGTAGCTTTATGGGGTGGTTTTGAGTTTGCCTCTGAAGATCTTATAGGCTTCCTTAGTCTGAGAGAACTTTTTATGTTAATTTCTTGGTTTGGGCTTAAAAGAAACCCCAACAAAGTAGTGATTATCTGGACCCTAGCCCTAGGTCTCCCTTCCATGCTCCCCTTTCTCAAGTGCCTGTCACCTTTAGCTACACTTAACTGCCTGTTAACTGTTAAGTGTTTAGCTACACCTAACCCTAACATATACACACTGGCATTTTGCTGAGTGTTGGCTTGACTCAGCATGAGATCTGTAGTTTTCCTTTTGATATTTTTTCTGAATATGCCAGATGCTACCACTGAGTAATTTGGATTTTGCTGCCAAACTTTACCTCCATTAGTACAGAGGGAAGACAGCATGCCAGTTCGCTTGCTGGGTGTGCGTGACTGGCAGAAAACAGTCCTGGTATAATGGTTGGATGGAACAAACTGAGCAGATAATATTTTTAAAAGCGATTATCTAATTTTGTTAACAATTTACAAAATTATTACATCATTGATAACTATGAACTCCAAAAGTTGGCTACTGTTTTTAAAAACAGGGAATTGTAATACAAATCAAAACCACACTCAGATATCACCTCACGCCAGTCAGAGTGGCCAAAATGAACAAATCAGGAGACTACAGATGCTGGAGAGGATGTGGAGAAACGGGAACCCTCTTGCACTGTTGGTGGGAATGCAAACTGGTGCAGCCACTCTGGAAAACAGTGTGGAGGTTCCTCAGAAAATTAAAAGTAGACCTACCCTATGACCCAGCAATAGCGCTGCTAGGAATTGACCCAAGGGATACAGGAGTACTGATGCATAGGGGCACTTGTACCCCAATGTTTATAGCAGCACTCTCAACAATAGCCAAATTTTGGAAAGAGCCTAAATGTCCATCAACTGATGAATGGATAAAGAAATTGTGGTTTATATACACAATGGAGTACTACGTGGCAATGAGAAAGAATGAAATAGGGCCCTTTGTAGCAACGTGGATGGAACTGGAGAGTGTGATGCTAAGTGAAATAAGCCATACAGAGAAAGACAGATACCATATGTTTTCACTCTTATGTGGATCCTGAGAAACTTAACAGAAACCCATGGGGGAGGGGAAGGAAAAAAAAAAAAAAGAGGTTAGAGTGGGAGAGAGCCAAAGCATAAGAGACTCTTAAAAACTGAGAACAAACTGAGGGTTGGTGGGGGGTGGGAGGGAGGGGAGGGTGGGTGATGGGTATTGAGGAGGGCACCTTTTGGGATGAGCACTGGGTGTTGTATGGAAACCAATTTGACAATAAATTTCATATATTGAAAAAAAAATAAAAAATAAAAACAGGGAATTGTACATTTGATTTCTAGAGTTCTCTTTGGCTTTTTTTTTTTTCCAGATATGTCTTGTGAATTTGGATAACATCTCATTTGTTCCTCTTGTGTTTAATGACCTCATCCTTATTTTATATTTTCTAGTGTGTACGAATATTTTATAGGTTAAAATATAACAACTACTAACAAAATTGTGACTTTTAGTCAATAGAAAAAGAAGTACTTGACTACCTTTCATGGAAACTAGAAGTTATGTTAAAGTATTGTTAGCCCCTGAATAAAGTATAGATTTAGGGTCTCTGAAACACATAAAATTGTTATTAAGCTTTCAGATTAAAAAAAGTAAAGTAGGGGTGCCTGGATAGCTCAGTTGGTTAAGCATCTGACTCTTGATTTTGGCTTACGTCATGATTCCAGGGTTGTGCAATCTAGCCTTGTGTTGGGCTCTGCAATGAGCATGGAGCCTGCTTTGGATTCTCTCTCTTTCCCTCCTTCTGTACCTCTCCCCCACTCTCTCTCTCTCTCTAAAAAAATTTTTAAAAAAGTCTGAGGGGCGCCTGGGTGGCTCAGTCGGTTAAGCGTACGACTTCAGCTCAGGTCACAATCTCGCGGTCCATGAGTTCAAGCCCTGCATCGGGCTCTGTGCTGACTGCTCAGAGCCTGGAGCCTGTTTCAGATTCTGTGTCTCCCTCTCTCTCTGGCCCTCCCCCGTTCGTGCTCTGTCTCTCTTTGTCTCAAAAATAAGTGAACGTTAAAAAAAAAAGTCTGAGTGCCAGCTTTTCCACTTTCATTGAGCAATCGTTTAGTAAATTCTATTTCCTCAGTCATTCACAATGGCTAGATTTAAGTGAAGTTTTGATGAATGAGTATGAGATTGGTATAGACATAAGAATACCTATTAGCAAGTATGCATTAAGTAAAATGTCTATTTTTATTAAGAACTCACCTGTTTAGCCTGGTTGTGGGAAGCCCAGTGTGAAAGATATAAATGGTCTACTTTAAAACAAAATATTTTAGATTTTTGAAAAATAAAACGAAAATTAAAGTAAATTTGATTTTGTTACTTTCAGACACTAAAGAACTTATCAATATTTTCATTGATGGGGGACTCTGGATCTCTAGGAAAGTTATGCTTACTCTAAGAAGGTATTTTGTGTTTGACAGCAAGAACAAAAAAATGTCCCATATATCATTTTTTGCTTTGACTGCCAGAAAACTCAGGGACGAATTCACAGTCTACTAAAAACTGTTTAGGCCTTTCTGGTCTGCATATTTGCTTTGTATTCTCTATCCTTCCACCCAGCTCAACTTTCTAAACTAATATTTTTTAACCTAATTCCCCCTGCCTTGTTCTCATATAAAATATTTCTTGTACTTAGTGTTGTTATTATAAGATGCTTTAAATCTATTATGGACTGAAATTGTACATAAATAAATAAAATACCTTCAGTGTTATTTTCACTAAATATAGCTCGATAAATAACATAAAAATGCAAGTGGGGCACCTGGGTGGGTCACTCAGTTGAGCATCCTACTCTTGATTTCAGCTCAGGTCATGATCCCAGGGTTGTGGGTTTAAGCCTCATGTGGGGCTGTGTGCTGAACATGGAGCCTGCTTAAGATTCTTTCTCTCTCTCTCTCTCTCTCTCTCTCTCTCCCTCCCTCCCTCTCCCTCCCTCCCTCCCTCCCTCCCCCCTTTCCCCTTCTCCCCCTCCCTCTCCTTCTGCCACTCTCTCCCACTTGCACTATCTGTCTCTCTCCTAAAGAAAAAAGAAAAAAGAAAAAGAAAAAAATATAAATATACTTGTACACAAATACATAGTAATAGTTAGCAACTTATAGTTGGGTTGTATTTCCAATTATTTTTTTAATGTTCTCTGATAGAAATAGACAAGATACTCTTTCAGAACACAAGAGTTTATTTAACATAAAATATAGCTGTGAAACTTTAGAATAGACAGTGACTGCCATTTGCACCTTAGACTTTGAAAGAGAATAGGTTGAGTTTCAATGGAAAAAAATTAAGAAGTCATCCATGGCATGACCTCCCGTTGCTCCCACCCAAGTCCAGCCCTGGGACCAAGATTTTTCTCCAGATTTTCTGTTCTACTTCCTTCCTTCCACTGATACCGTCAGGAACTCTTGTGACAATTGCTGACCTGAGTAATGTGTTGAGAGTAAGGGGCCTCTGGCACTTCCATGGGCTCAGGGTCTGAAGCAGTGATCAAAGCTTGACAAGGCCTTTGTTCAGATAAAGTGGGAGGTCCTATGAGCATTCATGATGAAGTTGTGAAAATGACCTGAGACTTTGGGAGGATGCCAGGGAGGGTTTCTACTTATAGGTGTAAATGAGGGATTTTATAGTAGGAGACAACTGGGAAAAATGGGTGGAGTAGTTCTGACACCCTGCCAAAGGTCTCTTATCAAGACCCATGTTTGTTTAAACTTACCTGGTTGGGGTCACTGAAAGTGGGAGTTAACCCTGTGACACCAGTTTTTCCGGTCCAGTTAGCTTCTTCATCATTGGGCTTTTTCTTCTTCCTCCCACCAAGGTTATTCATATGCCATTTCATCATTTATGATTTTCTTCTTACTGTATTTTACATTCTTACAAATTCTGATAAGGCCTGTGGGATTTTTGGGAGATAATTTGTTTCTGGTTTCATTTCCTTTAAAATGTAGGTTACCTTCTTTGTGTGTCTTGATTTTTCAATCAGTTGCTTTGTCTACTGAAGATCACTTTCTATAGGGTTAACAATACAAGTTTAATCTTCTAAGTTAGACCAAGAAAGGAAGAACCTATACCATGAATGTTAGGCATAAGTTATTTTGATAAGAGGATTTAAAAAGATTCCCTTTTAATCACAGAACTCCTCCATTGGAAAGGGGATTTTGAAAGAAATGAAGAAAACCATCAGAAATGATGTCAGCAGCCTCATGGCCTTTTGTTGACTGGAGTGGAGTTTTATTATTGCATTTCCTTGGAAAGACACTGCGCAGGATGTCTGCTGAAGTCATCTATCAGGTTGAAGAGGCACTTGATGAAGACGAGAAGGAAACGATTCTTTTTTTGTGCCGGGACATTGCTGCAGATGTTGTTCCCCTTAATGTCAGGGACCTTCTGGATATTTTAAGTGAGAGAGGAAAGCTGTCTGCCATGGGCTTGGCTGAGCTACTGTACAGAGTGAGGCGGTTTGACTTGCTCAAGCGGATTTTGAAGATGGACAAAAGGGCGGTGGAGACGCACCTGCTCAGGCACCCTCAGCTTGTTTCAGACTATAGGTAATTCATTATCTATTCCCAAGGCTGGACCTGGTGGGAGGGAGTGAGGTGGTCTGGACTTATGAACAATAGACATGAAGACAGTAAAAAAAAGCAAACATATTACTTTCTGTGCCACAGATTCGACTGCCTTATGATGTTACTTCATTCCTTTGAAGTCTTTGAATTCTTAGAACATGTTCACTTAAAGTAACTGGGTAGAAGGTCATAAAGAAAGTGGAAGGGCTGGGTAGTATGTGTTTGCCGAATGGATAGAATGAGAGAGATAAGAACAACTAAGAACTAGTAATTCTTGCCATCCTCTATCTGTGGGATCTGTTGTGGTCTGTGATGTCAGACTGGCAAATTCCGGTACTGAGAAAGGAAATAACAAGTCTGACAGTGATTTTCCTGACCTTTGTAGAACTCTGTGTTCCCTCCTGAGTCCCCACTGGTCTTTCCCCTGCTAAGGAGCTTATGAAGTGGACTCCCTTTCTGTGAGTTTCTTTGGGGTCCTTGCCCCTAAAGGCTTGGTAGGGCAGGGGTGTTGAATGAACATTTCATCAATTAAACAGCCATAGGCCCCCTCCAGTTCAGAGAGGGATGGTCACTGGAGTCCCCTTTAGTTGAGACCATCTGAGTTTTTCCTTCCTCCTGTTAACAAACTACTCTCTTGGAGACTGAGAGGAGCACACAAACCATAAGAAAGGCTGCATTTCTGCAGAAAGGAAGATAACTTGTGACCTTAAATTAATGGTTCCTTTTTCTTCAGACCACCAGCCTTTAAGTTATATCAATGGTGTATATTTGGAGAATATGTGTATTATTGAGAACTGTATTAAAGAGAGTTGAAAGCAGCTCTGCCCTTGAAAAGTGTCAGAGACCTGAGGTCTGGAGGCCTGTTTCAAGTCCCAGAAATACCAGTTATAGGCCACCTAGGCTGAGCCAGCCACTAACACCAGTTGGGACTTTGTTTTCTTACTTGTAAAGCTAAAAATAATAATACCTGATTTCCCAAGTTTGTTGGTGAAGATCAATTATGATAATTTAGTATGTGAAGTACTTTTAAAACTGTGAATCCCTCTACAATCGCAAGAGTTTATTATTGGGGTGCCTGAGTGGCTCAGTTGGTTAAGCATCCAACTCTTAGTCTTAGCTCAGGTCTTGATCTCAGGGTCATAAGTTCAAGCCCCATGATGGCCTCCATGCTGGGCATGGAGCCTACTTAAAAACAAACACACAAACAAGTGAAAGAGTTTATTTTTATTGTTGTTGTTCTTGATCATCTTCTACCTCTTCAACCATCATAAAATGTCAATATGTTCTTAAAACTTTTTCAGAGGTGCTGGGTTTCAGTGAATAAGTTGGGGCACTCTCTATTTCCTGTCTCCTTGCTAATGTGAATGTAGGTAGTTCCAGAGGGTGGAAAGGGTGGGTAGAGGGAGGGGATGCTAGATTCATTGATTCATCTGTTCAGTGGGCTTTTTATGGGGGGGCGGTCAATATATGCTAGGTGTATAGTAAGCATTAGAACAAAATGAAAGAAGCATCTTCTGTCCTCAAGAATTTGAGAGCCTAATTGGGAAAACAGCCCTCTAAAGCAGAGATGACAATGTCAAGGCAATAATGCCAACCACAGGGTGTCCTGAGAGCCCAGGTAAACTGTGATGGTGGCTCCAACTGGAGCAGAGGTGACTGAGTCAGGTGAGGCTTTGTAGACAAAAATATCTATGGTCATAATCCCCAGGATCTAGATGCCTTTTACCCTTTGAGTTTAGGAGTGGGCCACGATATCCCAGGTATAAGCTTGCTTTAGAAGCTTGTGATTCAAAGTGTAGGCCCTGGATCTGCAGCATCCTCATCACCTGGAGGCTTGTAAGATGGGGAAGACAGGATGACTTCAAATTCTATTTCTATCTTTCATCTTAGTCATATATGTTCTTCGCTTATTTCATCATAACATCTGGGGGAACTAGGGGATTCTTTAGGGAAGTTTTTATTCTCTGAGTTGTTTGTAGATCAGTTAGTTGGAAAGAGAGGTACTATCTCTTATTGAAAGTAGGAGAAAGGATGAATTTCCTTTTTGAATTCCCTTAAGATCTCTTCCTAGGGTGGTCTAGGCTTTCTGTTTTATGGGGGTGCACATCCAAATGGGGGCCTGAATTAGTCTTTTAAGCAATTATTGGCATAGCAGAAGCATAGGCTTTTGGTGTTTTCATTAGGATTAGTATCTGAATTTACTTAAAAAAATCTTGTTTGGTTGCAGGGTGTTGATGACAGAGATTGGTGAAGATTTGGACAAATCTGATGTGTCCTCATTAATTTTCCTCATGAGGGATCATATGGGCCGAAGCAAGGTAGCCAAGGATAAGGTGAGTATTCTTTTTCTTGGTTCATGTTTCCAAGGGCATATCAGAAGGAGAGGGTTGCTCTGTAGTGTGTGGGAAGAGGGAAGTGGGCACTTGAATATGGAGACCCAAGCTGGGAGTGAAGGTAGGAAGTGAGAAAAGTAAATCTTTTTACTTCAAATTCACTTTCATCTTGCTCTCCCATGGCCATCTATTTTCCCTCAACTAGCTTGAGATCAGTGTGGAGTCATTAGGCTGCACGTGGAGGTGGGGAGGGAGAAGGTACTTATGACTTGTGTATCCAGGGAATGGCAAAATTAGAGATTTGGGATTGGAAACTAGGTAGGAAACAAGATCTCAGGGATATTGCAATTGCTGGAAAAGTATTTAAATTGTCTGACCTTATGTGGTACTGCTGGCCTAAGGACGGGCCAGGAAAAACTCCGGTCTCTGGAATATGAAAATATGTTCTTAAAGGACCTGTCTTTAAGGACTCTGGTAAATTGTTGCTTGAGAATTTTCTCATGTTCCATAATAATTGTAGTTTTGTTTCTGAAATCTATAAATATAGGGTGACTGTATGCCCCCACCATCAAATGCGTCAAATGGAAGGAAAAGGAAAAAATAGAACTTCTTTTTGGTATCCTCAAGTCAACTTATTGCCAATCACTTATATCAATTTCATGATGATTATTATTAAAAATAAATAAATATAGCACCTCAGTAACTAAATGTTAGAGGAAATAAAACCCAAAGCAATGCCTATTTCTGAAATATAGTTCTTTCATAATCTCTGTGGTCTAGGGCAAGTAAGTAGCAATATACCCTAACTTTTTAATTTTGCCTCATACTCCCAGAGTCAGAATGAGTTGGAATGTCTAGCAGTGATTAAGATATTTTAGAAATTTCTGGGGTGCCTGGGTGGCACAGTCAGTAAAGCGTCCGACTTTGGCTCAGGTCATGATCTCATGCTTGTGGGATCTCACTGGGTTCTGTGCTGACAGCTCAGAGCCTGGAGCCTGCTTCAGATTCTGTGTCTCCCTTTCTCTCTGCTCCTCCCCCACTAGCTCTCAGTCTGTCTCTCTAAAAAATAAATAAACATTGAAAAAATTTTACATATTTTAGGAACTTCAAAACTGCATCATGGGGATTTTTCTTTCCCCCAGCTATCTTCTCTCTTCCCTTTTTAGGAAAGCCATTAGAGTTTTTCAGTATAATACCAGAGTAGCCTTTTGGAACAGAATGAACTCAGGCAGATTTTATTTTTAGGCCTGCTCTCCCACAGTACTTTTTTGTTGTTGTTGTTTTTGTTAAGTAGGCTCCATGCCCAATGTGGAGCTTGATCTCATAACCCTGAGATCAAGAGTTGTGTGCTTTACTGACTGAGCCAGCCAGGTGCCTCATCTCACAGTACTTCTTGATGACGTAAAATGACTCATGTGTCCCCAACCTAGGTACAGGTTGTCCGCCAAAAGACTTACCACCACCTCTTTCTCTGTAAAATCCAGGAGTGTAATTTGCTTCTGGCCCTGGAGGGACTATGAAACAGAGAGGTCTGGTTTAAGATCACTGCAGATCATGGAATGGGTTCTTCTTCTCACATTTGCTTGCTGTTACAAATCACACAGCTTGGGGTTTGCATTTAGGGCTTAACAGTTCACCTTACTGAAATTTGTTTCTTCTTGGTGGCTCTCTTAGAGTTTCCTAGATCTTGTGATTGAATTGGAGAAGCTAAATCTGATTGCTCCAGATCGATTGGATTTATTAGAAAAATGCTTAAAGAACATCCACAGAATAGACCTGAAGACAAAAGTCCAGAAATACAAGCAGTCTGGTAAGTAGAATTTTGGCCTCTCAGTGGCCCAAGGAAAGTACCCTGGGCATACTAGGTTTGATTGGTAAAGATTCATTTGTTGGATGGGTGGAGGGAACAGAACCTGAGTGTCCACAGCCCCCACTAGCCTGTGGCTCGAGGTCACATCCCCTCTAACTTTCATATCTCAGATCTGCTGACTTTATCACCCACACCCATGATCACAGAGTCTCAGCTCTCTGCAAAATGCTGCTGAGAAGTTCCTAACATCCTGGCCTTCATGAAATAGTCTGCACCCCCATTTTCTGCATAGGTTGGCAGCACAGTGGACACTCAGAGCTTTTGAGGATATGCCAGGCCCTGCTGCACTGCTCCAGTGTTTGGCCTGACCACTATCCAATTCTGGGTCTCATCCTGTCACTGGGATCCCATAACTGCCCTGCATGTGTCCTGAGTTTCCAAAACCCCATGGAAAAGGGTGCATTTGCCCCCTTCTTAAAGGTGACCAGTCTCACATTGGCCTTCTTCCTCATGCCACCCTCCCCCATTGTCTTTTAGATTCAGGCTCAGCATGGACTCTGTTGCTCTGTTAGCAGTCCACTGCCACCATAGAGTTACAGCCTAATGGGGATAGCTGAGACCCAATGATCTACAGGTCACCCCATGACCAATAAAAAAATCAAGGATGGGTGTAGCATTTTTAGCACATTCTTAATGATAGTGGGAGATATTTTGACCTTAGTAGGGTGGTTAGAAAGTTTAGGATATTTTGAAAGATGATTGACCCTGAACTGAGCCATTGTTGAATATGCATTTGATAGTAACTTATAAATCTTAACTCCATACCTCTCTCCTGCTTATAGCTCAAGGAGGTGAAACAAGTTATATAAGTGCACTCCAGGCATCTCTCCCAAATTTGAGTCTTAAGGATCCTTCATATAACTTAAGGGTGAGTCTGGAGCACATGTATGGAATTCCAGCATGAAACAGTTTCAGAACTTTGATAAAAATACAGACATTTGCACAGCATGGACTTCATTTAATATCTGAAAAAATGTGATAGTCATGTGCATTTGTTTTTGAAATATGTGTAACTTCTTATGGTCACAAAATTGGCA